>NW_027596881.1:0-2500 GCF_964194155.1 Cetorhinus maximus
CTGCACAACTACAGGGTGTGCGCGCCGGCCCCCTCGCCCAGCACACACACCCCACTACCCCTCACCACCCCCGCACAACTACAGGGTGCGCGCGCCCGCACCCTCGCCCAGCACACACACCCCACTACCCCACCCCCCTGCACAACTACAGGGTGCGCGCGCCCGCCCCCTCGCCCAGCACACACACCCCACTACCCCACCCCCCTGCACAACTACAGGGTGCGCGCGCCCGCCCCCTCGCCCAGCACACACACCCCACTACCCCACCCCCCTGCACAACTACAGGGTGTGCGCGCCCGCCCCCTCGCCTAGCACACACACACCCTGTAGTTGTTGCTACATATCCGCTCATCTAACATCAATCCCATCAGGGCAGACTTGGTTTTGCCGGAGGGGTGGAGGCAGAAATTTTTGGATCTTTCCCACAGATTCCTTTGCAAAGCACCAAACTAACAACTTCTTGCATTCTAAATGGACAAAGTTGGGAAGTAGTTCCAATTTGTACCCTCCCCTCACCCCCAAGGCTGTTGTTCTCATCCCCTCGCACTCAGCCCACCCACCCCCACCCTCCCCCCCCCACCAAAAACAGCCATCAAATTCAGCCCTCGGCAACTTTTGCCCCATTAAGAGGCTGCACGGGAATGCAAGTCGTTGCTCTCGCAGTGGTCTTAGAACCGTAGAAAAGTTACAGCACAGAAGGAGGCCATTCGGCCCATCTTGTCCATGCCAGCCCAAGGACACCCAGGTGCCCTTTCTAATCCCACCTTCCTGCACCCGGCCCATAGCCCTGCAGCTTACAGCACTTAAGGTGCAGATCCAGGTACTTTTTAAAAGAGTTTAGAGTTTCTGCCTCTACCACCAACTTGGGCAGTGAATTCCAGACACCCACTACCCTCTGCTTTAAAAAGTTCTTCCTCATGTCCCCCCCGACACCTTCTGCCACTTATCTTGAATCTATGTCCCCTGGTTCTAGAATTCTCCACCAAGGGAAACAATTTTATCCCGTCCACTCTATCTACTCCCCTCATAATTTTGTACACCTCAATCAAGTCACCTCTCAGCCTTCTTTGTTCTAAGGAAAATAATCCCGACCTATCCAACCTCTCCTCGTAGCTACACTTTTCTAACCCTGGCAACATTCTTGTAAACCTCCTCTGCACTCTCTCCAGAGCTATTACGTCCTTCCTGTAATGTGGTGACCAGAACTGCACATAATACTCCAGTCTTCTGTCACTTCGCTCTACCAAATGAGCGCCGCAGGAGCGAGGGTCAAGGAGTGCCCACCACACGAAGGACAACGCGCACCACTGCACGGCGCTGAGCTCAGCTGAGGCACCATCATTCTCTCCCGCCACCACCTCCCCCTCCCCCAGAGTCAAACCGTCTGCCAACAGTCTCTTCACTCATGGAGACTGCCAAGGTGTTGGAGATTGCGAGGGTCAACGCTTTTGTGGGCGGTCGGTGGTGCATTAGATTAACCCGACTGCAAATCCTTCGACTGCGCGTTCCAAATCCGTGACCCCCTGCTACCTAGAGGGACTAGGGCAGCAGACGCGTGGGATCACCACCACCTGACAGATGGAATATGATGTGAATGATTGTGAAGTTATCCACTTTGGTAGAGAGAGAGAGAAAGAAACAGAAAGGCAGAGTATTGCTTAGACGGAGAGAGGCTGAGGAGTGTTGGTGTCCAAAGGGACCTGGGTGCCCTTGTTCACCAGTCACTGAAAGCTAGCAAGCAGGAGCACCAAGTAATGGGGAAGGCGAATGGTATCTTGGCCTTCATCGTGAGGGGATTTGAGCACAGGAGTGAAGAAGGTGTTGTACTACAATTGTATAGAGCCTTGGTGAGACCGCACCCTGGCGTATTGTGGACAGTTTTGGTCCCCTTACCTAAGTATTAGGGGGAATGCAACACGGTGGTTCACCAGGCTAATCCCTGGGATGGCGGGATTGTCTTGTGAGGAGACTGGGCCTGTGTTCTCTGGAGTTTAGAAGAATGAGAGATGATCTAATTGAAGTGTGCAAAATTCTTACAGGGCGTGACAGGGTAGATGCAGGAAGGATGTTTCCCCTGGCTGGTGAGTCTAGAACTGGGGACAGCCTCAGGATAAGGGGTAGGCCATTCAGGGCTGAGACGAGGAAGAATTTCTTCACTTGGAGGGTGGTGAATCTTTGGAATTCTCTACCCCAGGGGGCTGTGGAAGCTCAATCATCGAGCATGTTCGGGACAGAAATCGATAGATTTCTGGATACGGATGACATTAAGGGATTTGGGGCTAGTGGCGTAGAGGTACGTGGTCAGCCACTATCTGTTTGAATGGCAGAGCAGGCTTGATGGGCCTACTCCTGCTCCCCTTGAGCCGCTCACCATCCAGACTCGGAGCTATTAATGGCTGCTCGCTGTCGCTGAGTCAAAATCCCGGGGGGGGGGCTCCCTCCCGAACGGCAGGGTGGGTGTACGTACACCCACACAGGGACTGCAGCGGTTCAAGGCGGC
>NW_027596881.1:7500-137630 GCF_964194155.1 Cetorhinus maximus
CACTTCCCTATTTTTATACTCTATTCCTTTAGCAAGAAATGCCAAAATTCCATTTGCCTTCCTTAAGGGGGTGAGATGAGGAGAAGTTTCTTCACCTGAAGGGTTGTGAATCTTTGGAATTCTTCCCCCCCTCAGAGGGTTGTGGATGCTCCATCGTTGAATACATTTAAGGCCGGGAGAGACAGATTTTTGGTCTCCCAGGGAATCGAGGGATATGGGGAGCAGGCAGAATAATGGAATTGAAGCCCAAGATCAGCCAAGAATGGGGCAGCAAGGCTCAATGGGCGGAATGGTCTACTCCTACTCCCATGTCTTATGTTCTTACCATGAGCTGGGGTGCAGCAGCCTAACCCAAGTTTATGGAGGGTTAGAATGCAGGTAGGAATAGACAAGTCTGGAGGTAACAAAGGCATGGATGAAGGAAAGAGAAAGCTACGAAGTTGCACAAGATGGTTAAGGTCTTTAGGAGGTTTCCCCCCCCCATATAGTGCAATAATCCACTAGATAAGAAACTGCCTGAATATTTTGCTGTTGGCATGTCAATAAAACTTGCCCGCTACACATTGTCTTGTAAAGCATACGGCTGAGGCTAGGAGAAGTGAGGAACTGGGCAGAGACTCCAGTAGCTGTGTTAGAAATATACCACCCAGTAGGGTTACGAACCACTTGAAATGTGAAAGAGTCAGGCTCAACTTCTGATCTGTGCCATATTCACTTAAGATGACATTAGTGGAGGCTCTTGGGATCCCAATCATGATGCAACCAGCCCATCTTAGCTCCGCACTGTGGTGCACCTCCATGGAACCGTACAAGTTTACAGGAGGAGGAGGCATATTCGGCCCACTGCGTAAGTGCTGGGTCTTTGCTGGAGCAATCCAAAATTAACTGCACTGCCCCACGCGCTCTCCACTGCACTGTGATCCAGTGCATGGATTTGAAGTGATCGGTAGGGATATTAGAAGGGAGACAAGGAAAAATGTTTTCAGCTAGAGGGTCCTGGAACTCACTGCCCGAAAGCGTAGTCGAGGCAGAGACCCTCAGCCCATTTAAAAAGGTGCCTGGATATGCACCTCAAGTGCCATAACCTGCATGGCCACAGACCAAATGCTGGAAGGTGGGATTAGGCTGGCGGGGGCTTGTTTTTCCAGCTAGCACAAACACGGTGGGCAGAGTGGCCTCTGTCTGTGCCAGAAACCTCCTATGATTTTCTCATATGAAATCTTTACCATATTTCCCTTAAATGATGCAACAGTCCCTGTCTCATCTGCTGTTTAAGAAAGAAATTTCTCTTGCCCTCTCTCCTCACTCTTAGTGACCATGTTAGACTGATGATTCCCCCATTGTTGACTCCCTCGAGGGGGGGACTGGTCTTTCCCTATTCCTTCCCTTCATGAATTTTAAGCCCTGCGTCAAATCTCTTTCCCTTCTCTAAGCTTATCTCAAGGCTGCCTTCGTAACCATGGAGCCCCATCCCTACCTCGCTGTCAACCCACTGGGTTGTTTACTACCTTCCAATAAAGTTTGGGTGTCCAAAACCGTACGCGTTAGGAACACAGGAGCAGGAGTAGGCCATTCGGCCCCTCGAGCCTGCTCCGCCATTTAACTAAATCATGGCTGATGATCTACCTCAATGCCATCTTCCTGCACTATGCCCATATCCCTTGGTGTCATTGGTATCTAGAAACCCATCGATCTCTGTCTTGAACATGCTCAGTGACTGATCCTCCACAGCTCTCTGGGGTAGAGAATTCCACAGGTCCGCCACCCTCTGACTGAAGAAATTCCTCCTCGTCTCAGTCCCAAATGGGTGGCCCCTTATTCCGAGGCTGTCCCCAGTTCTAGGCTCACCAGCCAGGGGGAAACGTCCTTCCCGCATTTAACCCCGTAAGAATTTCGTGCATTTCAACAAGATCACCTCTCATTCTTCTGAACTCCAGAGAACACAGGCCCAGTCTCCTCAACCTCCTCTCACAGGGCATCCCAGGGATTAGTCTGGCGAAAACAAAAGTAGCTGGAAAAACTCAGCAGGTCTGACAGCATCTGTGGAGAGGAAGGCAGAGTTAACATTTCGAGTCCGTATGACTCTTCATCAGAACTAGTCTGGTGAATCTTCACTGCACTCCCTCTATGGCAAGTATATCCTTCCTCAGATAAGGAGACCAAAACAGCACACAACGCCCCAGGTGTGGTCTCAATTTTAACTGTGGCCTAACTGAAGTGTTGCATAACTTTATTACTTTTATATCCTAAGCTCTTATTCGTAATACCCAACATGCATGTTGGAATGTTTCGTTTTATTGAGAGGGTGATGGAGTATAAAAGTCGAGAAGTCTTGTTAGACGGTGCAGGGCATTGGTGAGACCGCACCTGGAGTTACTGTGTACAGTTTTGGTCTCCTTACTTAAGGAGGGATAGACTCGCATTGGAGGCCGTTCAGAGAAGGTTCGATCAACTGATTCCTGGGATGAAGGGGGTTTGTCTTATGAGGAAAGGTTGAGCAGGTTGGGCCTCTACCCATTGGTGTTTAGAAGGATGAGGGGTGAAGACGGAGGTGGAGACCCTCTCAGAGGGCGGTCAATCTGTGGAATTCTCTTCCCCAGAGGGCAGTGTGAAGGCTGGCTCATTGAATATATTCGAGGCCGAGTTAGACAGGTTTTTGATCGACGGGGAGTTGAGGGTTATGAGGTGCAGGCAGGAAAGTGCCGTTGAGACCACAGTCAGGTCAGCCATGATCGTATTAAATAGCGGAGAGGCTCAAGGGGCCGAGTGGCCTGCTCTTATTTCTTATGGTCTTTTCACAGAGCTGAACTTTGAGTTTGCAATTTGACATCTCTCTACGGGGTCCCCTACAGTGACGCCCACAAGCTTTCTGGTAACGGAGATCCTCACCAGATGGGGAACAGAAACAGGAACTGCCTTCCTCCAGGCTTAACCCAACGATCGTGGCTCTCCTGCTGCCCCCGTGAAGCCAGACGCTTTGACCCCTGATCGCGATCCAGTGGGGGAAAACGGACGCACCACCCGGAGACGGGGTCAGCGACGCTCCCACAGTCGAAACCCCCCCCCACGAAGCAGCAGCTGAGGCGTCGAGGGGCTGGGTGGCTGGTGGGCAGACGAGGCCCTGGGCGACGTGTGGAAGTTGGAAGGGGTTAAAGTGAGATCATGGCTGAAGCAGCCCTGGAGTTGAGGACGACTGCAACGCAATCACTGCTGCTAACTTCTCTTCCGCTCTGTGACTGTGCAGGAAGTCATTAACCCGAAATGGCTGGCCACTGTGCCCTTCAACTCTGCGCACAGTTAATTTGTACATCTTCGGGAATGGCAGCTAATTCCCCATCCTCACCATTCAATTCTTGCTCCCCAAGCCCTGTTTGTGTCCCACCGCCCTCACTATTGGGCAGCATCTATTTCCCTACTCCTCCGAAGGTGCCGACTCACACTGAGGCACCAAATGGGCGCCCCCTTCCACTAAAAAGGAGGCAAACCCACCCTTACAATGCACTAAAGGACGTTGCAAAGTCTCTCGCAGCTGGGTGGAGTGCGGGCACCCGTGTGCCGTCCGCCCTCGATCAGTGAGCTATTTGGCAAGGGGAGGCATCGCAGCAGCCTGCAGGGGCACAACTCTTGGGGCAGAGGCGAAGGGGGTACGGATTCGGAGTCGGGAACCCCAGCTGGCTTCCCTCTCCTCCCTAGCTTGGGGCACAAGGGCGGACTGCACCCTCCTGTGCTGCCACACCCGAACGAGGTCGGCTGAATTAAGACAGGTCCAGGGAGGGGAGGGCTTCCCACTTACACCTCTCCATGCTCTGGCTGGCTGGGCAAATTGGCAAACAAGCTCACCGAGCTCTCCGCAGGGCCACTCAAAACCCAAATGATATCCCCATTTATGCAGACCCAACTCCCTGTTTCACCTAGTCTTGTTTGGTCACTTCTGAGGAACAGACGGAAGTGGATTTTTTTTTTATAATTATTCGCTCATGGGGTGTGGGCATCGCTGGCCTGGCATTTATTACCCATCCCTAGTTGCCCCCTAGTTCAGAGGGCATTTAAGAGCCAACCACATTCCTGTGGGTCTGGAGTCACATGTAGGCCAGACCGGGTAAGGGCAGCAGATTTCCTTCCCTAAAAAGGACATTAGCGAACCAAGTGGGTTTTTAAAAACAAATCGACGATGGTCATCAATAGACTTTTAATTCCAGATTGTTATTGAATTCAAATTCCACCATCAGCCATGGCAGCGTTTGAACCCGGGTCCCCACAGCATTACCCCTGGGTATCAGGATTACCAGTCCAGCGACGATACCACTCAGCCACCGTCTCCCCAGGTTCAAAGAACGATTATTGGAATTCAATCGACAATTCACTGCCCCCTGCCCACCAAAAATTATTCACGAGAATGCACGCCAAGTAGCCACCATCTGTCTGAGCTGGCAAAATCAGTTTATAAGAGAAATACCCTAATTAAGCTACCCGCATCGACTCACGCCCAGTTCCGTGCTGAAACCCCAACAAATGCAGGAAAAAACCCCACAACCTTAAAGCCTCGTTGTCTTCGATGAAACAGGTGCCTCTGTAAAAAAAAAGGTTCCGCGGGGGGAGTCCAAAATGCAAATGTGGGCACCCAAGCAGGGCTGGGCACGAAAGCTGCATCACTCTGAGTCAGCGGCACCAGCAGGAGCCAGAGGCGAGAGATCACCAGCGTGGAACACGGGCCCAGCTCACAGGGTGAGGGCGGCGCCAGGATCAAGGCCAGCGCCGGCTCCCCCCATCCCTACCCCGGCAGGGGGGGCGATGGTGGGCCTTGCCCTCGACCTGATGGCGTTTCCACAATGGCACCCCCCCCTCCCCCCACAAACAGTGTTAGCCCAGTGATGACGAAGGGACGGGCACTTCATGCCCCAAGTCAGGACGCTGTCTGGCTGGGAGGGGAACGTGGAGGCAATGCTCTTATAGCCTTGATGTTCGTGCCATCCTTTGTGCTGGCAGCTCGTGAGGCTCAGTGGGGGGGGCGGGGGCAGGGGCTCTGCCTGCCTCAGAGTCTAAAGCTTCTGGGTTCAAGCCCCACTGCCAAAACTCTCTGTCTTTCCACAGGATGTGGGCGCCGCTGGCTAGGCCAACCTTGAGAAGCTGGCGGTGAGCAGCCGCTGCCGCCTTGAACTACTGCAGTCCCGTGTGGTGTAGGTGCACCCACCGTGAAGTTGGGGAGGGAGTTCCGGGCTTTTGACCCAGCGACGGTGAAGGAACGGCCGATATATTTCCAAGTCGGGATGGTGAGGGGCTCGGAGGGGGAACTCGCAGGCGGTGGGTGTTCCCCATGCGCCTGCTACCCTCGTCCTTCTCGGTGGTAGAGGTCGCGGGTTTGGAAGGTGCCGTCGAAGGAGCCTTGGCGAGTTGCTGCAGTGCATCTTGTAGATGGTGCACTTGAGCACAAGGAGGAGACCGTGGCATCGTGGTAAGGGGTCACTGGACTAGTAATCTAGAGGCCCAAGCTGTTTCTCTGGGTGGTTGACGGAATTTAAATTCGATTAATAAATAAAATCCGGAATTGAAAGCCGGTCTCAGTGATGGTGATTGTGAAACTGTCATCCATTGTTGTAAAAACCCATCTGTTGCACTAATGGTCCTTTAGGGAAGGAAATCTGATGTCCTTACCTGGCCTGGCCTACATGCAACTCCAGACCCCACAGCAATGTGGCTGACCTTTAACTGCCCTCTGAAAGGGCTGGGCAAGCCATTCAGTTCAAGGGCAATTAGGGATGGGCAACAAACGCTGGCCTTGCCAGTGACACTCACATCCCACGAAATAAAATACACGCACCATAAAAAAAATGCCTTTTCCAGTCCAACACTCCCAGTGCAGCACTGAGGGAGTGCTGCATTGCCAGAGATGCCGCGTCTTTCGGACAAGACTTCAAACCAAGGCCCACTATCCTGGCCAAACACTCCTCCCTCAACCAACTCTCAGTCAATCCAGCAAATTCCTGTTCCTTGGATCTAACTGCCTATAAAATGACGGCAGTATTTGGCTGCTCAAAGCGGAAAGGGCTGGAAACACTCAGCGGGTCTGGCAGCATCTGCGGAGAGTGGACGTTTCGAGTCCAATGCGACTCTTCTGAAGAAGGGCCCTGTTTGGGTTCGAAACGTTAACTCAGTTTCACTCCCCACAGATGCTGCCAGGCCAGCTGAGGTTTCCCAGCATTTTCTGCTTGATCTCCATAATCTGCACGACTTGGCTTTTGTTTGCTAACCGGGTTTGCCAACCAGTTCGTTCGTTCTGGTGGAAGCTGGAATATCTGCAGAGCGAATGGAGCTGCAATATGATGCCTCACACAGTCAAATTGCCCACCAGCCGCACTCTCAAATGGAGGACGACCACTTGGGCAAAGGCGCTTCCAAGTATCGGCATCATCGGGAGAGGACAGATTGGAGAATAACTCCCCTGCCAGTGTGCTGACCTCCCTCTCCCTCCCTTTGTGAAATGTCCTGCGGGTGGGGAGAATTCAGTACATTGAAGGCGGCACATAAAGGGTTAAGTCGTCTTGCACCTCAGTTATTGTGGAGTAATCTCACAATTTTTTAAAAATTAAAAGGGGGCCACAGCTCTGCTCCAAGTCTGTGGTTAAAAGCAAAAATGTGCAGCTTTCATCCCTGTGTTTGAGACGGGCGCACACAGGCAGGGAGGGCCACAATCCTATGTGACTTTATCCGAGGCTCCTCTTTAACCTATCTGCCAAAAACCAGAGTAGTCACCAGGTGGTGACGGAGGAACACGGGCAGACGATTCAGAGGAGCAGATGATCACACAGGTTAGGAAAACCTCCGCACCCATCACCGATCTGAAAGGAGCAGGTTGGGGGGGTGGGGGAGTGACCGGGAGCAGGAGGACGCAGAGTTCTGCCAGGGGGTTCCACTCCCCATCATCAGCCCACGATAAGTGCGAGAAAGCAGCACATGGGCGCGGATATGGAGTGAGGACTGGATGAATCTAGTGTGTCACGTGGGGCTCAGTGGGTAGCACTCTGGCTGGAGTCAGAAGGTTGTGGGTTCAAGCCCCACTCCAGGGGCCCGGAAGTACTTCATCGGCAGCAAAGTGCTTTGTGATGTCCAGAGGTCATTAAAAGGAGTTCTAGGAATACAAGGTCTTCTTTCTCAGCTTTCTGACCACAATGCGATTGACCGACCACTCTGCCTTCTCAGCTTGTGTTCACTGTCAAAAGGCAACCCACCTCGTTCTGCGATAACCTGACACACACGTTTTACACCAATGCCCACTGGATAGCGCATTGCAGGATTAACCAACCAGCCGTTCACCTCGGTGGCTTGGACAGGAGACTGCGTACTTTGCTCACTCTGAAAGGCACAAGGTACCTCACTCTGGCCACCGGGTTCAGGCTAAAACTCGTGGTCGGATTTATTTACAAGCGGTATCATTACACAGAAGCACAAGGCTAGGGCAAACAATTAGCAATACAGTGCTAGATGTGCACAATACGTAATATTTCTCAGAATAGTCTAGAATCCAAAATCTTTTAACTGACTTGCTGATTGTAGGTTTGATGGCAGGATCCCACACAGCTCTACTCCTCACCTCAGCGCTGAATTAGGCGACTGGCGTTAATGGGGAATCCCCCCCCTCCTCCCCCACCTACCTATTATGTTAGTCCTCTGGGCTTTCAAAGGCATCTAGATCAAACAGAGCTGCTGCATAACAGACAGATATGCATTTGTGTATTCTTACACTCAAAAAGAAGTGAGATTTTAACAGCAACCCTTGGTGTGTTTTGATGAGTCAACTGTTCGTGGCACCTCGCCAAGATTGGGGGAAAAAAAAAAGGCAAAGCAAGTTTGAATTCTCGACCGCCCTGCGAAACTGCCTCAACGAGAGAGTACAAGGCTCATTTTCTCCAGTCGATAACCTTGTGGGCTAATATGTCAAGGGCACTGGGTAATTCCCAACGCAATTACACCATGCCTACAGATAGCAATGTTTGACCAATGAGATAGGGACACTTTCAGGCCAGTTTGCGTCTCTGGATCCCTCTCCCCCTCACAGAGGCAGGTGAAGAACAAGAATGCAGCTAACTGGAATCAACTTCAAAACAGGTCATTTAAAAAGAAAAAGTTACCCCACACAAAATCAACAGTGTCACCGCCCCCCCCACCCCGCCCAACAACCCACCTCTCTGCCCCCTGCAACGTGTTATTTTGTAGTCAACTTAAGAGGGCTTGCCACATCGAGGGACGCACGAGGCAGGCTATGCACACGCTTGCATCTGGTCCCACAGCTTGTTTCTCCTGGAACAGATGGCTAGCTTGAAGCTGGAGCCCCACTCTGCATCAAGCACAGCCGACCAGGAATCCCTCCCACTCTTACCGCCTGCCGTGGGCACGACGGGAAGGATTTGGAGGCCGATAACCAGCCTGGGTGGCCGTGTTTATGATCGCCCCCACCTCCCGTGGCCATCAAGTCCTGGGGGTGGGAATCGAACCCGGAACTTCTGACTCAGGGGCAGGGGCAGGGTCGCCGCCCGCTGCGCCACGAGTTACAGCGCAGTGGTTACGCTGCGACTAAAGGTCGGATGCTATAAGCCAAGAGCATGGCAAGCGCCTGTTGTACAGTACAAAGCCCACACGCTCCTCGTCGCTGGCCTGAGATTCCCTTTCTAGCTGCGCGCCAAGCCAACTACTGCTTTCACATGGACTCAACTCTTTAAGCTTCTCGGCCCTGGTATGTTTGAAAGAATTACTGGTGAGATTTAGAGCAATTAGGTGGGCAAACGGCACGTTGGCCTTTATTGCAAGGGTATTAGAGTCCAGGAATAAAAAGAAGTCTTGCTACACAGGTGAGACCACATCTGGGATAACTGAGAGAAGTTTTGGTCTCCACATTTAAGCGAGGATATACTTGCATCGGGAATGGTACAGCGAAGGTTCGCTAGGTTGGTCCCTGATGAGGCCGGATGTCCTACGATCAGAGGCTGAATAAATTGGGCCTACATTTCCTGGAGTTTAGAAGAATGGCAGCTCTAAAGGCTGTTACCCAGAGCCAGGAAGGCTAAGATCCTAGGTCTTGTGATGGATGCAGACAAAGGTTCTCGCAGCAGAGGAGAAGTGAGCAACAGGCGACAGGCAGGACAGCTAACGGTGGCAGCCTAGACCAGACCAGGTCCGGTCAAGCAGTCATATAGAGCAGCAGCCCAGGTCCAGTGGTTATAGAATGGTTATAGCACAGGACGAGTGCTACCTGCCCTGCGTCAGAGACATAGGCAATGTACAGCAGATAGCTTAAATCCCCGGAGAAACACCACCAGCGATGCCTCTGCAAAATCCTGCAAATTCAATGGCAGGATAGGCGAGCCGATACCAGCGTCCTCTCTCAGGCCAACGACCCCAGTATCGAGGCACTGGTTACGGCTAACCAGGATAACCATCCAAGTACCCGCCCGACGGCCACCACTGAACCTGCCTCTACGCTGGGCGGGCCACATCGTCCACACATCTGACCACAAGACTCCCAAAGACAAGCTCTCCACTCCGAACTTTGTCACGGTAAGCGGCTGCCAAGAGGGCAGAGGAAACGTTTCAGGGGCACCCTCAAGGGGGCCTCTCTTAAAAAAAAATGAAACATCCCCACCGACGCGCGGGAACCTCTTGCTCGAGACCGCCCAAACTGCAGAAGACCATTCCCCCAAAGGCGCCAACCATTTCGAACGTCTCCCCCAGGCCCAGGCGGAGGCCAAACGCAAACAGCGGAAGGAGCGGACCAAACTCCGTGGGCATCCCACCCACCCACCTTCGTGGAACACTACCTGCCCCACCTGTGTCAGAGCGCGCGGATCCAGCATTGGACTTTTTCAGTCACCTCAGCGCCCACAACCCCGGAGTGGAAGAACATCCACTCTTGGTCCTGGGGGACTGCCCAAGGAAAGAAGATAGCGCAGGACGAGGCCATTCGGTCCATCATGTCCGCGTCGGCTCTCTGTAAAGAGCGATTCAGCTCTTCACTCCACCACCGCACCGCAACCACCCCTCCCCCCCCACCACGTCTTTCGCCCCCCTCGTCCTGCAAATCTTTCATCTCTTCAGATAATCATTCAAGTTCCCTTTCAAAGGCCACCATTGAGCCTGCCTCCACCTCACTCTTGGGCAGCGCACTGCAGATCCTAACCACTCGCTGGGTTAAAAAAAAATAAGATTTTCCTCATGCCGCCTGTGGCTCTTTTGCCAGTCACGTTAAGTCGGTGTCCGCTTCTGTCAACGGGGAGCTTCTCACTATATCTACTACGTCCAGACCCCCCTCGTGATTTTGAATATCTCCATCGAATCTCCTCACAACCTTCGCTTCTCGAGGAGGGACAGCCCCAGCGACACCAGACTAGGCCAGGAAATGAAGAGTAAAAGCAACAAGTGGCTTATTGATGGCTAAGTTATTGCAGGGAAGGCTCAAGATCTCTTACATGAAGGAGCGGGGTTGGCTTTTTGGTGGGGAGGCGGAGGGGGGATGGGGGGAAATGCCCAGTTAAGTGTTTGTTTTTGGAAACAAACAAGCTTTTGCTTGAAGTTCCCAACCTTGTTGTCTGTCTCTCTCTCTCTCTCTAGAGCCCTTTAATTTGTAAGTGGCCCACAGACCTGGCTCCCTGCTATGCAGTTTGGAATTTATACTGAGCATAGCCACACAACCAGTGCCGCCATATGGGCTACCACACAAGGACATAAGAAATAGGAGCAGGAGTAGGCCATTCAGCCCTCCGAGTACGCTCCGCCACTCAATGGGATCATGGCCGATCTTCTACCTCAATGCCATCTTCCCACGTCACCCCCGTAACACTTGATGCTTTTAACACGTAGGAATTTATCGATCTTTGTCCTGAACATAATGACTGAGCCTCCACAGCTCTTTTGGGGTGGAGAATTCCAAAGATCCACCACCCTCTGACTGAAGAAATCCCTCTTCGTCTCAGTCCTAAATGGCTGATCTCTTGTTCTCAGGCCGCGCCCCCTGGCTCCAAACACCCTGGCCAAGGCATACATCCTTGTCGAGCCCTGTAAGAATTTTTTTACACGTTTGAATGAGATCACCTCCCATTCTTTTAAATTCCAGAGAATAAAGACCCAGTCTATTTAATCTTTCCTCAACAGGCAATCCCTCCATCGCAGGAATTCATTTAGTGAACCTTCGCTGCACTCCCTCTATGGCAAGTAGTATATCTTTTCCTTGGGTAAGGAGGCCAAAACTGGGTCTTCAAAAATGGTATGGGTGCGTTTGAGGGGGAAACTAGGCCAGCAAAGGCTAAACAGAATGCCAGTGCCAAGCCTTTAACCGCATGGTCAGTGAAGCTCACCCTCCATGTGAGGCTAGTAGCCACAACACTCCTTCCTCAATATTCTGCCCTCACCCAGAGAGTGAAGCCGAGGTCTACAGAGAAACTTTCGCCGGCAATGAGCCTCTGCTCACCCACTTGTTGTGTTGGGAGAATGCTCGTTCGAGGAAAGCAGGAAAGTGAGTGCAGCAAGCAATTAGGAAGGCAAATGGCATGTTGGCCATTATTGCGAGAGGGCTGGAGTACACGGGGATAAAGTCGAGCCACAATTGTACAGGGCTTTGGTAAGGCCACACCTGGAATAACGGTGCGCAGTTTTGGACTCCACATTTAAGGGAGATGTACTTGCATCGGAGGCGGTACAGAGGAGGTTCACCAAATCGATCCCTGCGATGGGGCGGTTGTCTGGTGATGACCGGCTGAGTAAATCCTGTCCATGTTCTCTGGAGTTTAGAAGGATGAGAGATGATCTCGTTGGAACCTACCAAATTCTGAAGGGGTTTGTACAGGGTGGACGCTGAGGGGTTGTTTCCGCTGGTCGGGGGGAATCTAAAACACGGGCACACACAGTCTCAGGATAAGGGGGCCGATCATTTCGGACTGAGATGAGGAGAAATTACTTGACTCGAAGGGTTGTGAATCTTTTGGAATTCTCTATCCTAAAGGGTTGCGGGTGCTGCATCGTTGAAGACAGTTAAGGCCGGGATGGACGGATTTTTGGTCTCTCGTGGAATCGAAGGATATGGGGGAGCAGGCGGGAAAGTGGAGATGAAGCCCAAGATCAGCCACGAGTACACTGAATGGCGGAGCAGGCTCGATGGGCCGAATGGTCTATTCCGCCGCCTATCTCTCGTGTTTTCCCAGTTCTGATTCAAGGGTCCCTCGATCTGAAACGTTAACTGTTTCTCTCCCCACGGACGCTGCCTGTATTCAGGCCGCTCGCTCCCAGGTAGCTGGGACGTGACCTTAAACAGGCGGGAACACGGGTCCACCCTAGCAGCCTCCTCCTCCTTCCCCCTACCCCCCCAACCGGATGCAGAGGAGGGATATATCTGAACGGTTCCAGAAATGAGGCATTTTGAGCCACAAGGTTCGGTCGGAGAAGCTGGGGTTGGTCTCCTACGAGCAAAGGGGATTGAACGGGGATTGGATAGAGGTGTACACGATTAGGGCAGGTTTAGATAAGGCAGGCAAAGAAAAGCCATTCCCATTCGCTGATGATAGAAGGACTAGGGGAGGGGGGGACACAGATTTAATGCTTTGGGCAAGAAATGCAGAGGGTGGAGGTGGCGGGGGGGGGCAGTGGGGGAATGCTCACGCAGTGAAGTGGTGACGACCTGAAACGCGCTGTTACAAAGGGTGGCAGGAGCGGAGACGAGGAATGATCTCAATTGGAAATTGCACAGGGACTGATTGGATTGAGACGCAGAAGAGCTGGCTTGGCCTCCTTCTGTGCCGCAGAGACTCTCTATGACACAAAAGGTAGAGAGTTAGGGAGGAAAACGCCTTGGAATCACGGAGACGGCCGATACCCTCGGGAAAATTCCCAGCGTTCCTGAGGAACGTGGCAATCGATTTGCAGTTTTGCTGGTCCGGCAGCGGACTGCTCCCAAAGGAAGGCTCACCACCGGGTCAGCAGGGTTAGAAATTCCATCGCTGGTGCTACCCGTGAGCTCACCTGCAGCCAGAATAACTCCTCCCTGTGTGGAGACAGTGGCACATTGGTAACATCCCTGGACTAGAAACCCAGGAGGTCCAGGTTAATGGCACTGGGGACACGGGCTCAAATCCCACCAGGGCAGCTGGTGGAATTTAAATTTAATTCCGGTCCCAGTGGTGCATTCTCCATGGCAACGTCACTTGCCAACCAATCAGCACTCTCTTCACGCACGGTATAAATTGTTGTTTTCTCCCCTTACATTGGTATTCTTGCGAGTGTTCTGATGAGTGCAAGACGAAAAGCTTAGACGTGCCTCTTTTCTCAGCAATACTTAAATTCAATTAACAAATCTTGGGAATTTTTTAAAAAACAAAAAACTATTCTTTCATGGGGTGTGGGCAACGCCGGCAAGGCCAGCATTTGTTGCCCATCCCTAACTGTCCTTGAACTGAGTGGCTCGCTAGGGCCATTTCAGAGGGGCAGTTAAGAGTCAATCCCATTGCTGTGGGGTCTGGAGTCACATGTAGGCCAGACCGGGTAAGGACAGCAGATTTCCTTCCCTAAAAAGGACATCAGTGAACCAGATGGTAGTTAGAAAGTTAAGTCTCAGTAATGGTGACCATGACGACGATCATTGTAAAGACCCAAAACAAAAATAGAATTACCTGGAAAAACTCAGCAGGTCTGGCAGCATCGGTGGAGAAGAAATCAGTTAACGTTTCGAGCCTTCACGGCCCTTCGGCAGAACTGAAGCATAGTTAGGAGAAAGGAGAAATATAAGCTGGTTTAAGGTGGGGGGGGTGGCGGGGGGGAGAGAGAAGTTGAGGGTGTGGTGATTGTGGAGATAAGCAAGCAGTGATAGGAGCAGATAATCAAAAGATGTCACAGACAAAAGGATCAAAGAGGTGTTGAAGGTGGTGATATTATCTAAGAAAAGTGCTAATTAAGAATGGATGGCAGGACACTCAAAGTACAGCTCTAGTGGGGGTGGGGTGGACAGACTAACAAGGTTTTAGTTTTAGATTTAAAAATAATGGAAATAGGTGGGGAAAGAAGAATCTATATAAATTATTGAAAAAAAAGGGGAGGGGGGAGAAACGGGGTGGGGATGGGGGGAGGGGGAGTTTAAGATCTAAAGTTGTTGAATTCAATATTCAGCCCGGAAGGCTGTAAAGTGCCTAGTCGGAAGATGAGGTGCTGTTCCTCCAGTTTGCGTTGGGCTTCACTGGAACAATGCAGCAAGCCAAGGACAGACATGTGGGCAAGAGAACAGGGTGGAGTGTTAAAATGGCAAGCGACAGGGAGGTTTGGGTCTTTCTTGCAGACAGACCGCAGGTGTTCTGAAAAACGGTCGCCCAGTTTGTGTTTGGTCTCTCCAATGTAGAGGAGACCGCATTGGGAGCAACGAATGCAGTAGACTAAGTTAGGGGAAATGCAAGTGAAATGCTGCTTCACTTGAAAGGAGTGTTTGGGCCCTTGGACGGTGAGGAGAGAGGAAGTGAAGGGGCAGGTGTTGCATCTTCTGCGTGGGCATGGGGAGGTGCCATAGGTGGGGGTTGAGGAGTAGGGGGTGATGGAGGAGTGGACCAGGGTGTCCCGGAGGGAACGATCCCTACGGAATGCCATCAGGGAGGGTGAAGGGAAGATGTGTTTGGTGGTGGCATCATGCTGGAGTTGGCGGAAATGGCGGAGGATGATCCTTTGAATGCGGAGGCTGGTGGGGTGATAAGTGAGGACAAGGGGGACCCTATCATGTTTCTGGGAAGGAGGAGAAGGCGTGAGGGAGGATGCGCGGGATATGGGCCGGACACGGTTGAGGGCCCTGTCAACGACCGTGGATGGAAAACCTCGGTTAAGGAAGAAGGAGGACATGTCAGAGGAGCTGTTTTTAAAGTTAGCGTCATCAGAACAGATGCGACGGAGGCGAAGGAACTGAGAGAATGGGATGGAGTCTTTACAGGAAGCGGGGTGTGAGGAGCTGTAGTCGAGGTAGCTGTGGGAGTCGGTAGGCTTGTAATGGATATTGCTGGACAGTCTATCATCAGAAATTGAGACAGAGAGGTCAAGGAAGGGAAGAGAAGTGTCAGAGATGGACCATGTGAAAATGATGGAGGGGTGGAGATTGGAAGCAAAATTAATAAATTTTTCCAGGTCCCGACGAGAGCATGAAGCAGCACCGAAGTAATCGTCGATGTACCGGAGAAAGAGTTGTGGGAGGGGGCCGGAGTAGGACTGGAACAAGGAATGTTCCACATACCCCATAAAGAGACAGGCATAGCTGGGGCCCATGCGGGTGCCCATAGCCACACCTTTTATTTGGAGGAAGTGAGAGGAGTTAAAGGAGAAATTGTTCAGTGTGAGAACAAGTTCAGCCAGACAGAGGAGAGTAGTGGCGGATGGGGATTGTTCGGGCCTCTGTTCAAGGAAGAAGCTAAGGGCCCTCAGACCATCCTGGTGGGGGATGGAGGTGTAGAGGGATTGGACATCCATGGTGAAGAGGAAGCGGTTGGGGCCAGGGAACTGGGAATTGTTGATGTGACGTAAGGTGTCAGAGGAATCACGGATGTAGGTGGGAAGGGACTGGACAAGGGGAGAGAGAAGGGAGTCAAGATAACGAGAAATGAGTTCCGTGGGGCAGGAACAGGCTGACACGATGGGTCTGCCAGGACAGTTCTGTTTGTGGATTTTGGGTAGGAGGTAGAAGCGGGCCGTCCGAGGTTGGGCGACTATCAAGTTGGGAGCTGTGGGAGGAAGATCTCCAGAGGAGATGAGGTCAGTGACAGTCCTGGTGTGCTTCACCGATGCCCTTTAAGGAAGGGAATCTGCCATCCTTATCCGGTCTGGGCTACGTGTGACCACCAGACCCACAGCAATGTGGATGACTCTCTTCACTGCCCTCTGAAATTGCCCTCAGTTCAAGGGCAATTCGGGATGGGGCAACAGGTGCTGGTCTTGCCAGCGATGCCCACATCCCACGAACGAATATATATATATATAAAATCAAATGGAACAACGGAGCGTACGAGAGGGATAGCACCCATCAGGATCTGTTTACCCTCCCAGCCCCACAAAAATACAGATATCAGATACAATCACCTTGGCCAAGATGTCACAGCTCTGTAAAGTAGGAAGTGTGTAGTTTAAGAAGGCCCTTCCTTCCTGTCGCAGTGAATAATAACTTTTTAAAGCTATATCAAAGCAGAACCTTCCCCTTTTTCTTCCCATCCAAACCATGCAACAGATAGTCAGACTGCAAGCAGAGATCCTTACCCCGCTGATAAAACAGGGACTGCGTACAATCATCCTTACCCTGCTGAGTAAACAGGGACTGTGTAGAATGAACCTTACCCTGAATAAACAGGGACTGTGTACAGTGATTCTTATCCTGCTGAATAAACAGGGACTTTGCACAGAGATCCTTACCCTGCTGAATAAACAGGGACTGTGTACAGAGATCCTTACCCTGAATAAACAGGGACTGTGTACAGAGATCCTTACCCTGCTGAATAAACAGGGACTGTGTACAGTGATCCTTACCCTGAATAAACAGGGACTGTGTACAGAGATCCTTACCCTGCTGTATAAACAGGGACTGTGTAGAATGAACCTTACCCTGAATAAACAGGGACTGTGTACAGTGATTCTTATCCTGCTGAATAAACAGGGACTTTGCACAGAGATCCTTACCCTGCTGAATAAACAGGGACTGTGTACAGTGATCCTTACCCTGAATAAACAGGGACTGTGTACAGAGATCCTTACCCTGCTGAATAAACAGGGACTGTGTACAGTGATTCTTATCCTGCTGTATAAACAGGGAGTGTGTACAGAGATCCTTACCCTGCTGTATAAACAGGGACTGTGTACAGAGATCCTTACCCTGCTGAATAAACAGGGACTGTGTACAGTGATCCTTACCCTGCTGAATAAACAGGGAGTGTGTACAGTGATCCTTACCCTGCTGAATAAACAGGGACTGCGCACAATAATCCTTACCCTGCTGTATAAAACAGGGACTGTGTACAGTGATCCATACCCTGCTGAATAAACAGGGACTGTGTACAGTGATCCATACCCTGCTGAATAAAGCAGGGACTCTCAAGACTTGCTAGACACTAGGATGGAAATGTTAACCCTGAATGACTACCATAAACGTAACAACGAGCATTTAGGAAGAATGGCTGGGGTAATGGGGGTTACGTAGGATATAACTCACCTGACAGAATGATGTCCCTGGCTCTCCACAGGTTTAGACTGGTGAGGATGTGCAGCAGCTGTCCCACCGTCCCATTGCGATGCATCCAGTGCCACATGACGTTCTGCGTCCGACCAGGATGGCCTCTGTTCTCCAGTAGCCGAAGTTCAGTCATGTCACTGACGATGTAGGAAGCTGAAAGAGAAACAACAAAGAGTGTCAACCCCGTTAGATCTTAACTGCATAAGGCACACTTCCCCACTCTGCGTGTGCTCAACAACCAACTCCCAATCGCCCCTTCCTTCTCTGTACTCAGCGTCGGCAAGAGGGATCCGTCCACGCGACTGGCAGTGTGTTGATAGATGGGGACAGGGCGCTGGGGCGGGGGGGACAAGGGGCAGAAGGGATCGCTGGTGGGGTGAGGCGGGGTGGGAGGCTGGAGGGCCTGTCAGGGGCGGAAGGGGGGAGGGGGGTTGGCGGGCAGAAAGGCCTGTCAAGGGGTTTGGGGGGCGGGGGGGTGGGGTGCAGGAGGGTGCGCCGGGGGAGGGACAGACGTGACTGAACCATACAAAGTCTCCCAGAGAACTGCTCAAGATGATTCTACAAACAAACACAGGTGATCTGGACATTTACCTCACTGCCGCTTCAGGGATTTTGTAGTGGGCCGGTTGACCACCGTGTTTACTCTACATTCCAACAGCGACGACACTTCAGAAGGTACTTCATTCGAACGCTGTGAAAAGGTGCTACATAAAATTCAAGTCTGTTTCTCTTGTATTACATTTATTCCAGGTTACCTGACACGTACATAGCGGCAGGGTCAACAGATCGACAAAGCACGCTGAAGGCTAAATCTAGGACTTCAATGCCAGCTGCAGCATCGGATCAGCACAGTAACACTGCAGGTTGGTAAAGCGGTGCTAGCAAAGAACAGAATACCAGCACACACGCTTCAGTGGTCTGCTAATGAGCTTCTCCTGCACTAGGATTAAAAGCAGCTTTTACGCAGCTCAAGGGAGCCATAGCTGAACCATTTGGCCACATTTATTTCTGTCAAGGTGCATCCTGTCCATTTACAAAGATCCTTGCTTGTGCGGGCTTCCCTAAGACACAGCCATTGTTCTGTTGCAGGTCGGCCAGGGTGCAGCAGTGCTGCTGTTATCATTATGACAACACGGAGTGGGAAGCTGGGTGCACGCACCATCACATCAGGTACAAAGCTCCACCTCGGCACTCGGGAATCAGAGGGGTCAGTTGGTAACACGCTTGCCTCTCTCTCATAAAAAAGGTATCCGGGCTCAAGTCACACTCCAGGACTTGAGCACAGGAATCGAGGCTGGCATTCAAGTGCAGTGTTGAGACCAGTGCTGCACTGCTGGTGGGGGCCGGTGCCGCACTGCCGGTGATGGCCGGTGCCAAGGCTAGCGCCGCAATGCCGGTGGGGGGGACCAGTGCCGAGGCCACTGCCGCACTGCCAGTGCCAGAGCCGAGGGAGCGCCGCACTGCCGACCGGGGGCGGCAGCACTGCATTGCCAGTGCCGACGGAGCGCCACACTGCCGACCGAGGGGGCGGCAGCACTGCACTGCCGGTGCCAGTGCCAAGGGAGCATTGCACTGCCAGCGCTGAGTGAGCGCTGCACTGCCGACCGGGGGCGGCAGCGCTGCCCTGCCAGTGCCAGTGCCGAGGGAGCGCCGCACTGCCGACCAGGGGGCGGCAGCGCTGCACTGCCAGTGCCGAGGGAACGCCGCACTGCCAGTGCCAGTGCCGAGGGAGCGCCGCACTGCCGGCGGGGCCAGTGCCGAGGGAGCACCACACTGCCGACCGGGGGTGGCAGCGCTGCACTGCCAGTGCCGAGGGAGCATCGCACTGCCGGCGGGGCCAGTGCCGAGGGAGCACCACACTGCTGGAGGGGCCATCTTTCGGATGGGGCATTAAACTGAGGCCCCATCTGTCTGCTTGGGTGGATGCAAAAGATTCCGCGGCTGCTAATTCGATGGTGAGCGGTGTGTAGGGGGTTGGGGGAGCGGTAGTCGAGCTCTGCCCGGTGTCCTGGGGGCCAATATTTATCCCTCAACCAACACCGCACACAAAAAAAAAACCAAACCCCAGATGATCTGGGTCATTGTCACGTCGCTGTTTGTGGGAGCTTGCTGTGCACAAACTGGCTGCCGCAATTCCTGCACGATAACAGCCAGCGCCCTTCAAGAAGCGCCCGGCAGGGGGGTGGGGGAGGGAGGGGTCTGCAAACTGCGGCGAGCAGTATAATCAAACGCCAGTCTTTCTTTCCCTGCTTTTTCTTTTCCAAGGCTCCAGTCTCAACAAACTCAGTGCAGTTATCCCGCACAAGATCGAAGGCGTGTACAGATGCAGCGGCTACGCGAGCCCTTTGCCTGCTCCCTGGGTCTGTGATCACTCGGTCCGGTAGGTACCTCGCATCCTTCCCCGCTACGCTGCAAAGGTACTTCCTTTCTCGCAGCGAAGTGGGGGCTGGTGGGGGGGGGGCAAGAAAAGGCCATCTCCTGAATTTGCTTCCTCGTGATAAAAATGGTTCGAACGCATTAAAAAGGCAGCAGATCGGTCGTGAGCAACGTCTCACCAATTTTAAAAGAAAAAAAATCCCTCTGGGCAGGACACACCCACGCAGATCAGGACAAAAGGCACTGCTCAGCCAGAGCACCACACGTAGCTAAAGAAAACAAGAGTCAGTCCACGTCAGGGAAGTCAGTCAGGCCTCTGACTCAACCGGAGCAACGTGTCGAACATTGCTGCTTTGGTCTGCTTCCCCTGAATTTATAAACAGCACAGTCTCCACGCTCATGCCACTTTGCAACTCGCCACGCTCCCAGGCATGGATACGGGTCACTCACTGTCAGGGGGGGGTTTTTTACGATTGGCCCGAACCGAGGTGGGGGGCCGGCCGGAGTTGGGAGGACGGGGGCGGGGGAAGATTAGTTTCTGGATGCTGGACGAGGTATCGCCAATTGGTAGCAAGTTCCTCCCGCACACCCGACACCACATTGTCTCCTTTCCAACGAGGCCCTCAGGCTGGTCTTCTCTGCCCTCCTCCAGATCGGGGTGCCATCCCTTACGTCGCAGGCGAAGGATTTTCGCTTTGGGAACCGATTATTTGGCGCACGGGCCGCAAGCGCTCAGGCCGGCGGAGCCGATCCCGCTCGATCGCGGTCGGGACGCCGGAGGGGCTCGGCTTCGGCGAGGACGCCGGGGTTTGTTCAGCAGCGCCTTCCCGTTTGTTAAAAACGGCTGAAGGCGTCCGAGGGTCCCCTGGGCCCCGACTCCCGCCTTAGCCGAGCTGGATCCTGCCCTCCGGTGACGCACCGTCCATTCGGAGCGGTCCGGCGGGCGTGTAAGTGGGAAGGGAAGAGAAGGGGTGCTTTTCTGCAAGCATTGTGGAACGAGCTAAGCAATACGTAGCCTTTTTGCCTCATGAGTTACCGTCCCATTGCCGAGTGGAGCTTGGTGCAAATGCTGGCTGGTTTTGGCTAACCACAAAGCACAGACGACGGGTCTAGTACGCAGGTACAGCAAGTAATTAGCAAAGCAAAAAGAACATTATTGCTTGTTGCAAGGAAAATTCAATATAAATGCAGGGAGGTTATGCTCCACTGACACTGAGCACTGGTGAGACCAGACCCGGAGGACTGTGTACAGTATTGGTCTCCTTATTTAAGGAAGGATGTAAATGCGTTAGAAGCAGTTCAGTGAAGGTTTACCAGGCTAAACCTGGAACAGGAGGGTTATCTTATGAGGAAAGGTTGGACAAGCTAGGCTAGTGTCCACTGGAGTTTACAAGAGTAAGAGATGACTTGGCTGAAACATATAAGATCCTGAGGGGTCTTGACAGGGTGGATGTGGAGAGGATGTTTCCTCTTGTGGGAGAGTCTAGAGCCAGGGGTCACTGTTTAAAAATAAAAGGGGCCGCTCATTTAAGACAGAGGGGGGAGAATTTTTTTCTCTGAGGGTCGTGAGTCTTTGGAACTCTCTTCCTCCAAAGGAGGTGGAAGTAGAGTCTTTGAATATTTTTAAGGCAGAGGTAGATAGATTCTTGATAAACAAGGGGGGGGTGAAAGGCTATCAGGGTGGGTGAAAGGCTATCAGGGGTGGACGGGAATGTAGGGCTGAGGTCACAATCAGATCAGCCACGATCTTACTGAATGGCGGAGCAGGCTCGAGGGGCTGAATGGCCTACTCCTGCTCTGAAATTCGTGTGTTCGCACAGTCATTTTGAGTGTCTGAGCAGCCAGGGGCTGGCAGGGCAGGGGGAGGAAGGAAGGGGAATTGATGTTGCTGTGCCTGTGGCTGTCATGACAAGAGAACCGACAGTATTCCTGGGCAAGGTAGACAGGCAGAAACTGTTCCCCTTGGCGGAACCCCCTTGCGTATACAGATTGGGGTGAGGCTGTTCTTCGAGATCCTGAAACAGGAGCCGGCTGCGCCTGTGCTGGTGAACTCGGGGCTGTTTACAGCCCGTGTCGCGCTGGAAAGCACCTTGTCAGAATGTGATCGAGACCAAGAAGCGATGCTGAGCCTGTTCAGGAGGAGATGATGACTAGAAACTTGGTCAGGGAGGTTACACTTAGCCGACAGCTTGGGGAAATTTAACTGCACGTCATATCCTCTGTCGTCGAATATACTTATAGGTTGAGACAGACTTTGGTCTCCCAGGGAATCAAGGAATACGGGGGGCGGTCGGGAAAGTGGAGTTGTGACACCATCTTCTCAAAGGCAACTGGGGATGGGCAATAGATGCCAGCCTAGCCAGTGACGCCTACATCCTGTAAACAAATTAGTTTTTTTTTTTAAAAATAGAGAACCAGGGCACATCAAGGTGAATGGCTAAAGCAGCAAAGTTCACCGACCCCTCCACGGCCTCATTCCATCCCAGCGGACCCTCTCCAGACCCTGGGGTGGCCTCTCCTCCTCCCCCATCCTCCCCTCCCTCCCCAACCCAGCCACCACCACCGTGGAGATGCCTTAAAGTCATCCCGCAACCCTCCCACTCTGGGACTCTCTCTTCTTGAAGTCCCCCCCACCCTGGTTCTGTCCCTTGGCTTTCGAAATATGTTTCTCCAACAGCGCCATTGGCACATGCTCGGTCTGCAGTTAAAGCAGGCATCCCAAGAAGCCCTTTGCGTGGACACGCGCTGCACAAGGTGGCGCTGGCCCAGAACATACGCGTCAGCCTCTCCGCACTTATTAAAAATTCGCTCATTCGCAGGACACGGGCGTCACTGGCAGGGCCGGCATTTATTGCCCATCCTTGGCTGTAATAGGGCAATTAGGGATGGTGGAGGCGGGTGTCCTTTGAACTGCTGCAGTCCATTGTCGCAGTTTTCCAAAGAACTGGGCATCTTGCTAGGGTCGTTTCAGAGGGGCAGTTAACAGTCGACCGCATTGCTGTGGGTCTGGAGTCACATGTAGACCAGGCCAGGTATATGACGGCAGATTTCCTTCCCTAAAGGACATCAATGAACCAGATGAGTTTTCAACAACAATCTGGTAGTTTACACGGTTCACCGTCGCCGAGACCGGTTTGTTTTATTCCAAATTCATTGGATTCGAACTCAGATCATTAGCCCAGGCTGCGGGTCCAATAACATTGTGCCATCGTTTACATAGGAACAGGAGTAAGTAAAGCGCACAGCCTCTCGAGCCTGCTCCGCCATTCAACGATCATGGCTGATCATCTGCCACAACTCCACTTTACCGCCCGCTCCCCATATCCCTCGTCCCCGAGACACCAAAAATCTGTCTCAACCCTTAAACATATTTTCAACAGCAGAGCACATGACGTGGAGTTAAATTTCCTCACTCTTTCGGATAAAAGTGTGCCACCCTGACCAAGCCTCTAGTCGTCATCTCCTCCCAAACTGGTTCGAGGTCAATTTATGTCTCCATTACATTCGGGTGAGGGCGCATTCTAATGTTATAAGGCGCTACACAAGCTGTAAACAGCCCCAAGTTCACCAGCACAGGCACAGCCAGCTCTTGTTTCAGGGATTTCAGAGCACAGCCTTTTCCCAATCCGTATGCTCGATAAAATTCAAACAGCGCCGAGCACCAAGTGGGAAGCATAATCACAACTAAGCCAGACCCGTTAGGTTTCAGAGGCTGATCTGGGACAGGGGTCAGCAGTCGGGAGTTTTAGACATCCCTGCCCGAGCTCTCTTTGCAAGCGCCCGAGGCTGTGTCAGTCCGTGCGTGACCTTGGTGTCATCTTGGACCCCGAGATGAGCTTCCAACCTCACGTCCGCGTCATGACGAAGGCAGCCTAGTTCCATCTCGGTAACATCGCCCCCCCAACTCCGCCCATCAGCTGCTGAGACCTTCGTCCACACCTTCATTCCCTCCAGACTCGACTATTCCGATGTTCTCCTGGCTGATCTTCCACCCTCCGTAAACTTGAGGTCATCCAAAGCTCTGCTGCCCCACTGTGTCCTAACTCACGCTAAATGGCGTACCCCTATTGCCCCCTGTGCTCGCTGGCTTACACTGGCTCCCGGTCCAGCAACATCGCGATTTTAAAACTCTCATCCTCGCTTTCAAATTCCTCCATGGCCTCGCCACCCCCCAACCCAATCTCTGTAACCTCCTCCAGCTCCCACAACCCTATCTCTGTAACCTCCTCCAGCCCCTACAACCCTCCCTATCTCTGTAACCTCCTCCAGCCCCCACAACCCTCCCTATCTCTGTAACCTCCTCCAGCCCCCACAACCCTCCCTATCTCTGTAACCTCCTCCAGCCCCCACAACCCTCCCTATCTCTGTAACCTCCTCCAGCCCCCACAACCCTCCCTATCTCTGTAACCTCCTCCAGCCCCCACAGCCCTCCCTATCTCTGGAACCTCCTCCAGCCCCCACAACCCTCCCTATCTCTGTAACCTCCTCCAGCCCCCACAACCCTCCCTATCTCTGTAACCTCCTCCAGCCCCCACAACCCTCCTTATCTCTGGAACCTCCTCCAGCCCCGACAACCCTCCCCTTTCCCTATAACCTCCTACAACCCTCCGAGATCTCTGCGCTCCTCCAATTCCAGCCTCTTGATCATCCCCCGATTCCCATCGCTCCACCATTGGCGGCCGTGCCTTCAGCTGCCTGGGGCCCTAAGCTCTTGAATTCCCTCCCTAAACCTCTCAGATTCTCTCTCTCTCTCTTTTAAAATGCTCCTTAAAACCGACCTCTTCGACTGGACTCTTGGTCGCCTGTCTCCAATATCTCATGATGTGGTTCCATGTTAAATCTTGCTTTATGAAAAAAAGGTACCTGTGAAGCATTTTGGGATGTTGCACTTTGCTAAAGCTGTTACATAATTATTTTTTGTACCGACAGTACTCAACCAACCCACGCTTACAAAGCCCAAAACAAAATGTCTGCTGTTAGATGCGATTCCGCGATTGGGCAGCACTTGCTGAACAATCCCAAGTGTGCTCATAG
Source organism: Cetorhinus maximus (assembly GCF_964194155.1). Classification (NCBI taxonomy): domain Eukaryota; kingdom Metazoa; phylum Chordata; class Chondrichthyes; order Lamniformes; family Cetorhinidae; genus Cetorhinus; species Cetorhinus maximus. Next base: position 32,129 of record NW_027596881.1, read on the forward strand.
CTACACTCACACCCAGTTTAAGCTAAGCAGTCGAGCTCGTAACGAAGCTCATTTACGCTTGCTAGAAGTAACATATATTCACACACACAGGCCCGTCCTCGGCAAACGAAAGGAATGTTCGAGCCTTGCGCCCTTTTTAAATTATTATGGAGCCTATAGTTCCCCGTTGCTTTCTCCATGGCAACGCTTCGGCCAATCAGAGCCAACTTGCCAACCAATCGGCAGCCTTTTTCCCTGTGGTATAAATTGTTGTGATAGTCTGAAATTTGGTATTCTTGTATTTGTCCTGATGAGTGCGAGACGAAAAGCTTCAGCAACACCTCTCTCTCTCTTTCTCATGATATTCAACTTCTGCGCCCTTGTACATCTAACCTCCCCCCTCAGATAGCTCCAAACACGGACAATCCTGCCCAGTGCATTTCCCACGACTTTGCTCAAGATAAACCCAAGTTCACTCGTTCATCAAGAAGTGACACAATAGCATGTCATGGCATGATGGAATTGTAAGCAGCTTGCCATGTCCCTTTAAGGCCCGGCAATCCCTGTGTCTTCTTCAGTTCAATCAAGCGCCAAGTTCTCTTGGCAGATAACGTGTCACATCTGATATACATCGGAGAGACAGGATTGTGAGAATCACAGCGAGAAAGCAATAACTGTGCTAAATTTACTTCTCATTTATTTAAATCGCTTGATCCTGACAGCCAGACTAAGACGGTTGTCATATTTAGGTTAATCTCACTTGTACCATTTAATATTTTATAAGCTTTGCTGAAGAATCCCCACTGCCTACCCCCGCCTCTCTTGACTGTCAAGCTTTCATTTCTTGTTCTTCATAGCTCATCAGTTTTTCCCTTGGAATCAGTCTCGCCAATTCCCCACCCACTGAACATGTGTAAGCCATTGAGTTCGGTCCACAAACTCCAGTTCCCTTGCCACTGTCCCCCTCCCCCCCCCGCTGCCTGGCAACTGCCTGTGGCTGAACCCAGACTGTTCTCAACCTCGGTGCCATCTTTGACCCCCAAGATGAGCTTCCGACCTCAATCTCGTCGTCACTAAGGCCACCTACTTCCACCACTGTAACGTTGCCCGGTGCCGCCCCGGTCTCAGCTCATTGGCTGCTGAAACCCTTGTCCACGCCTTCATTACCTCCAGACTCGACTATTCCAACGTTCTCCTGGCCGCTCTCCCAAAATTCGACCTTCCGTAAACTTCGGCCCATCCAAAACTCTGCTGCCCCCGTGTCCGAACTCAAACTAACTTCTGCTCTCCTCCCACCCGTGCTCATTGACTTACACTGGCTCCTCTTTATTTTAAAATTCACACCTCTATTTTCAAATCCCTCCATGTCTCTCACAGCTCCCCATCTCTGCAACCTCCTCCAGCCCCTACAACCCTCCCCATCTTTGTAACCTCCTCCAGCCCCTACAACCCTCCCTATCTCTGTAACCTCCTCCAGCCCCTACAACCCTCCCTATCTCTGTAACCTCCTCCAGCCCCTACACCCCTCCCTATCTCTGTAACCTCCTCCAGCCCCTACACCCCTACCTATCTCTGTAACCTCCTCCAGCCCCTACACCCCTCCCTATCTCTGTAACCTCCTCCAGCATCTACACCCCTCTCTATCTCTGTAACCTCCTCCAGCCCCTACAACCCTCACTATCTCTGTAACCTCCTACAAGCCCTCTGAGATCTCTGCGCTTCTCCAATTCCGATGCCTTGAGTGTCCCCCGATTCCCATCGCTCCACCATTGGCGGCCATGCCTTCAGGTGGGCTGGGGCCCCAAGCTCTGGGGTTCCCTCCCTGAACCCCTCCGCCGGTCTCTCTCCTCCTTTGAGGTGCTGCTTAAAACGGATTTTATGACCAGTTTGACCAAGGCTTTCGATAACCTTCCCTAATATCTCTTACGTGGCTCGGCGACTAATCCTGTCTCAACGCCCCTATGAAGCGCCGTGGGGGTGTTTTATTACATTGAGAAGGAGCTATATAAATACAAGTGTAGAGAGTGACCAAAATGGAGATGAGGTGCAAGCGTCACCTCGTCTCTGTAGAGCGGGACATCCCCACGCTAGGGGTTATGAGACGAGCTTTTGGGCTCGCGAGCTCCAAGGCGGTAATGGCTGTCACAGAGCTCAGCCTGAGTGCTAACAGGGCCCCTTTAGATCCTCAATTTTGTTTCCTCCCGATGGGTCTGGCCAAATGGGCAGCTCTCCAAGGCCCAATTGCTGATGCAAAAAAAAAAGGCCCATGAATAGGTTAAATGTTCATTTGCTTTTGGATCAACTTCCCCCGATGCTCAAACTCCTGTTTCTCCACACCCATCGTCAAACCCACCCACCCCAACCTCATTCCAGTCCAGCTCCACATCAACAGCTCTTGTGCCCCCGAATTTTCACTCTGATGGCCACACGAAGTCTGAGGCATTAAAAAAAAAGGGGGGGCAGCACCGGGACAACGTGTGGGAGGCACCGTTCTCGAGTCACAACTCCTCTGGCTTCCTCTTATTTTTAAAAATTGTTTCACCACATGTACGAAAGTCCAGTGTTGCGTCTGCTGGCCCTCCACACAGTCTCTCCTGTTATCTCAGCGCCGTTTGGAGGCTATGCATGTGTACGCTGCGCCTCTATTCTCCCACCAAACACCACAATTAGGAGGAGGAGGCCATTCGGCCCCTCGAGCCTGCTCCCCCATTCGATAAGAGCGTGGCTGATCCGATTGCGGCCTCAACTTCACTTTCCTGCCCGTCCCCCACCATAACCCTAGACCCCTCCCCCCCTCGTCGATCAAAAATCCGCCTAACTCGGCCCTTGAATATATTCAGTGACCCGGCCACCACCGCTCTCTGGGGGGTGGGGGGAGAGAATTCCACAGACTGATCGCCCTCTGAGAGAAGAAATTCCTCCTCGCCTCCGTCTTCAATGGGAGACCCCTCATTCTGAAACCGTGCCCCCTAGTTCTAGGTTCCCCCACGAGGGGGAAACATCCTCTCAGCATCGACCCTGTCAAACCCCCGCCTCAGAATCTAACATGTTTCAATAAGATCACCTCTCATTCTTCTAAACTCCAATGGGTAGAGGCCCAACCTCTCCTCATAAGACAAACCCCCTTCATCCCAGGAATCGGCCGAGTGAACCTTCTCTGAACGGATTCCAAGGCGAGTAATATCCCTCCTTAAGTAAGGAGACCAGAACTGTACATAGTGCTCCGGGTGCAGCCTCAGTGCACAGCAATTTACTTTCTGCCAGTAAGAAATTTGTCTGTCTGGCTGAATAGTGTGTAAATAAGCTTCTGCAGGTCATTCATTGCATTCCCTGTGCTCACCCGCTGCCACCACCCTTCCCACACCGCATGTCTACTGCTCCCTCCTCTCCCGTATGCTACTTTCAAACCCAACAATATTGGCAACCGTATTTCAGAAACAACGCTGCGCTGTGACCCACGGAACACACAAGACACTCACACATGACCCGTACTCAGGGGTCTGAGGAGAACCTTCACCAGCAACCCCCCCCACTGCTGCCACCCCCTCCCCTCCCCCAGCTGATAAGGCTTTGCCAACTGAAACGCTGTCTCACGGGTTGTCAAGCCAGGGCCTGTTCTCGCTTAACTTCCATGCGGAGGAATCCTGGATGCAAATCACTGGAGCAAGAATCCTGTTGCGATTGAGTCACTCCTTGACCCAGCGGCGGCGGGTGTGGGAGGCGAGGTGGTGGGGGGTGCTGGGTTTTAAAGGCACTGGAGCCAAAGGCAGGGGGAGGTTAGAAAGTCTCCAATCAGCTCGGGGGGGACTTTACCCAGGGAGCAGCGATCAGGTAGGAGACCTTACAAAACAGCCACTGTCAGTCGTACGGGCTTTCAATGAATGGCTCCTTGTTAAAAATGAGTCCAGGCGAGGTCAGCAGTCAAACGAGGCCATTTGAGGCTGCCAATGAAACTTGCGCTAGCATTAAATATTGCCCAACCCCCCTCCCCACCACCCGTACCGAGTCAGTGGTCACGAGATTCCACCCCCCGCCCCCGCCCCAACCACCTTGCTCGACTGCTCATTCCTCACGGCAAGAGCTGGACAGCGAGTGCCAGTGGGCTGCTCAACTGCAGAGGCTTCACAGCTCAGCCCAATCCCTGCCTGACGGCCCCCCCCCCAACACGTGTACACTTCTCAAACTGGGGTGGGGTGGGGGCGCGAGAGGGGTCACTGGATGGTGAGGAGAGGCTCTTGGGGTGGTGGGGGGATGACAATTCTGCCAGCTGACCGCCGGGGTAGGCTCGAGACGGAGGCAGGGGCCCTTCTGTTTCGCGTAATTCAGTTCCACGCTGCTTAGAAAATGCTTCATTGGGGAAATCCAGGAGATTATAAAAAAAAAATCAACAATAAGGTTGCTATCGGTGATGCAAAGGCATCGTCACACACTGTTTGTAAAAAAAAGCACAGTCGGGGTTTACCAGGTTTCACTCAGGCCTCTACCACGGAACAACGCTTTACCACATCCCCAGCGAGTCATTCACTGAAACCCTGGCCAACACGCACAAAATCACCAGAAGCACAATGTCATCGTGCTGGCTTCAAACCATCTCAGGAGTGTCTTCATGCCAATGCCGGGGGCACCAGCGTCCATCCCCTTGCTGTTGGTCACTCAACAGCGACACGGGCACAGGGTAATGAGCGACCCACTGGGTCCGCTGAGCCTTCGGCCAACTGAGGAAAAAAGAGTATTTGAGGGCCAGGGCCCCAAACCCAAAGGGATGGTCATGATTTACCAGGCGGCAGTGAGCCCCGTGCGCTTCAGAGACTTGGACAACCTACAGCGGGAACCTTAAATCGCTGGAGTGTTACCAGCTGCTGGGACTCGGCAAGATCCTCCCAATCTGGTGGCTAGAAAGGCAGCTCAACAGCAGCGTCCTCTCCCAAGCCATCGCCCCCATCTGCAAGATGCACTGCACTAACTCACCAAGGCTCCTTCGACAGTACCTTCCAAACCTGCGACCTCTACCATCTAGAAGGGCAAAGGTGGCAGACACATGGGGAACACCACCACCTGCACGTTCCCCTCCAAGCCCCACACACCGCCCTGACTTGGAAACATATCGGGCGTTTGCTCACTGTCACTGGGTCAAAATCCTGGAACTCCCTCTCTAACAGCGCTGCGGGTGTACCTACGCCACACGGACAGCGGCGGTTCAAGGCGGCGGCTCACCACCACCACCACCTTCTCAAGGGGCAATTAGGGATGGGCGATAAATGCTGGGCCCAGCCAGTGACGTCCACATCCTGTGAATGAACAAAACAAAAAAAAATAATCCTCTCCTAAGCCATCGCCCCCAGGGTTGAGATGTTAATCACTCAAAACCGGCTCTGCTGGGCGAGACGTGTCGATCGGACGCCCGACACCGGATTCCTGAAGCTATTGCTCCGCTCGGAACTCTGCCGCGGCGGGAGTCTCCCGGGAGGACAGCGAAAGCTCTTACAGGGACGCCCTCAAAGCATCCCTGAAGAGGTCAGACACCACCCCCCCGCCGACGATGGGGGAGGGAGTCGCCGGCTCGTGACCAACCGAAATGGAGGCGGTTTACCGGGGAAGGGCACCGGGCACACGGAGAGGCTGCCAGTGAGAGGGCGCGCGCAAACCTCCCAACGCCTCGCCCGCCCGATCCCTCCGAGCGCCACCTGCCCCACGCGCGGCAGAGTCTGCAGGTCGCGGTACCGGGGGCTCGTCAGCCGCCGAACCGGAGCGGAAGCCAGTCGCGCTCGAGGGCGTGGGACTGGGCGAGAAGGACACAACTCTAACGGGTCGGGAAAGAGCACCCAGCACTGGCGTTCAAACATACAGCACTTTTTTTTAAAAAAAAGGAAGATCCAGGCGTGCACTGCGATGACGAATGCTGACTCATTACACCCGTGGAAAAAATGATTTAAGAAAAACCAAGCGAGGTCAGGCAGGAAGCACCACACATGACTTTAAAGCACATATTTGCCTGTAAATGAACCCGGCACCGAGAAACCTCCTCTTAACCTTTGCAGGCTAAACTCTCTCGGAAAACTAAGTTAACCCCGTCACGCTCAGCCGATTCCTGGGATGAAGGGGGTTTGTCTGATGAGGAAAGGCTGAGCAGGTTGGGCCTCGACCCGTTGGGAGTTTAGAAGAATGAGAGGCGATCTTATTGAAACACGTCAAATTCGGCCAGGGGCTGGAGGGGAGAAGGGCTTGACAGGGCAAAACACTGAGAGGGTGTTTCCCTCTCGTTGGGGGAAAATCTAGAAAGGGGGGGGGGGGGGGCATAGTTTCACAATAAGGGGTCTCCCATTGAAGACGGAGATGAGGAGGAATTTCTTCTCTCAGAGGGTGGTCAGTCTGGGGAATTCTCTCCCCCACCTAGAGAGCAGCGGAGGCCGGGTCACTGGACATATTCAGGGCTGAGTTAGACAGATTTTTGATCGACAAGGGGGGGGTCAAGAGTTATGGGGGGAGGGGCACAGACAGGAAAGTGGAGTTAAGGCCGCAATCAGATCAGCCATGATCTTATTGAATAGGGGAGCAGGATCAAGGGGCCCACTCCTGCTCCTATTAATGTTCTATTTGCTCTTCCCCATCTTGTTCTCCTTCCTCCTGTTGTGTGGTGCACCTTTCTATAGAAACGTAGAAAATAGGAGTAGGCCATTCGGCCCTTCGAGCCTGCTCCGCCATTCATTATAATCATGGCTGATCATCCAACTCAATAGCCTGCTCCTGCTTTCTCCCCATACCCTTTGATCCCTTTCGCCCCAAGAGCTATATCCAACTCCTTCTTGAAAACATACAATGTTTTGGACTCGACTACTTTCTGTGGTAGCGAATTCCACAGGCTCACCACTCTCTGGGTGAAGAAATTTCTCCTCATCTCAGTCCTAAATTGTCTACCCCGTATCCTCAGACTGTGGCCCCTGGTTATGGACTCCCCCATCCCCCAATCGGGAACATCCTTCCTGCATCTACCCTGTATAGTCCTGTTAGAATTTTATAGGTTTCTATGAGAATCCCCCCTCATTCTTCTGAACTCCAGCGAATATAATCCTAATCGACTCAATCTCTCGTCATATGTCAGTCCCACCATCCCAGGAATCAGTCTGGTAAACCTTCGCTGCACTCCCTCTATAGCAAGAACATCCTTCCTCAGATAAGGAGATCAAAACTGCGCACACTATTCCACATGTGGTCTCACCAAGGCTCTGTACAATTACAGCAAGACATCCTTGCTCCTGTATTTGAATCCTCTCGCTATGAAGGCCAACAAGCCATTTGCCTTCTTTACCACCTGCTGCACCTGCATGCTTACCTTCAGCGACTGGTGTACGAGGACACCCAGGTCTTGATGCACATTCCCCTCCCTCAATTTATAGCCAGGTAATAATCTGCCTTCCTGTTTTTGCTGCCAAAGTGGATAACCTCACATTTATCCACATTATACTGCATCTGCCATGCATTTGCCCACTCACTCAGCTTGTCCAAATCACACTGAAGCATCCCTGCATCCTCCTCACAGCTCACCCTCCCACCCAGCTTTGTGTCATCTGCAAATTTGGAGATATAACATTTAGTTCCCTCATCTAAATCATTAATATATATTGTGAATAGCTGGGGTCCCAGCACCGATCCCTGTGGTACCCCACTAGTCACTGCCTGCCATTCGGAAAAAGACCCGTTTATTCCTGCTCTTTGTTTCCTGTCTGCCAACCAGTTTTCTATCCATCTCAAAACACTACCCCCAATCCCATGCGCTTTAATTTTACACGCCAATCTCTTATGGGGGACTTGGTCGAAAGCCTTCTGAAAGTCCAAATAAACCACATCCACTGGTTCCCGCCTCATTAACTCTACTAGTGACATACTCGAAAAATTCCAGTAGATTTGTCAAGCATGCTTTCCCTTCATAAATCCATGCAGACTCTGTCTGATTCTGCCACTGTTTTCCACGTGCTCAGCTATTAAATCTTTTACAACGGGCTCTAGAATTTTCCCCATTACCGGCATCAGGCTGACTGGTCGATAATTCCCTGCTTTCTCTCTACCTCCCTTTTTAAATATATGTGAGGAGCACTGCAGAGTGCTCTGAATTTTCACCTTGAAGTTTTACTTTCACAGTGAATAGCAATCAGGAGGCTAAAACCTCCTCCCTAAGACTGACAAAAACACAAGAGGCAGGAGAAATAGGCCATTCGGCCCAAGGAGCCGGTTCCCCAATTCAATGCGATCGTGGCTGGCCATGGGCCTCAACGCCACTTTGCCGCCCACTTCCCCCTATCCCTCGATTCTCTGAGGCCTAAAATCGGTCCATCCCAGCTTTAAATGTCTTCAACAAAGGACCGTCCGCAACCCTCTGGGGGAGAGAATTCCAAAGATTCACAACCCTTCGAGTGAAGGAATTTCTCCTCATCTCAGTCCCAAATGATCGGCTCCTTACCTTAAGACTGTGCCCCACCCCCCACCCCCCCTCCTCACCGTGTTTTAGATTCCCCCAACCAGCAGAAACAATCTCTCAGCGCCCACCCTGTCAAACCCCTTCAGAATCTTGTGTGTTTCAATGCGAACGCCTCTCATTCTGCTAAACTCCAGAGAACATCGGCCCAATTTACTCAGCCTCTCATTATAGCGCAACCCCCCCTCACCCCAGGGACCTAACACTTAAGCGTCCTCACCTCACCTCAGATCAACTTTCTTTGGAACAGAGGTGGTTGAGGGGAGATCTAATGGGTACATACATAAATGATTTGGACTTAAATGTAGGGGGTATGATCAAAAAGTTCGCAGATGACACAAAAATTGGTAGGGTGGTAAACAGTGAGGAGGATAGCTGTAAACTGCAGGAGGATATCAATGGACGGGTCAGGTGGGCAGAGCAGTGGCAAATGGAATTCAACCCGGAAAAGTGTGAGGTAATGCACTTGGGGAGGGCTGACAAGACAAGGGATTACACTATGAATGGTAGGACCTTGGAAAGTACTGAAGATTAGAGGGACCTTGGGGTGCATATCCACAGATCCCTGAAGGTAAATAAGGTGGGTAAGAAGGGATATGGACTACTTGCCTTTATTAGCCGAGGCAGAGAATAGGAGAGTCAGGAGGTTATGCTGGAACTGTACGAAATACTGGTCAGGCGACAATTAGAGTACTGCCTGGAGTTCTGGTCACCACATTATAGGAAGGATGTGATTGCACTGGAGAGGGTGCAGAGGAGATCCTGGGGGTTACCATTGACCAGAAACGGAACTGGACCAGCCATATAAATACTGTGGCTACAAGAGCAGGTCAGAGGCTGGGAATCCTGCGGCGAGTAACTCACCTCCTGACTCCCCAAAGCCTGTCCACCATCTACAAGGCACAAGTGAAGGTGAGTGCCCAGATGAGTGCAGCTCCAACAGCACTGAAGAAGCTCGACACCATCAAGGTCAAAGCAGCCCATGTGATCAGCACCCCATCCACCACCTTCAACAAACACTCCCTCCACCACCGATGCACAATGGCAGCAGTGTGTACCATCTACAAGATGCACTGCAGCAACTCACCAAGGCTCCTTCGACAGCACCTTCCAAACCCACGACCACTACCATCTAGAAGGGCAAGGGCAGCAGACACATGGGACCAACGCCACCTGCAAGTTCCCCTCCGAGCCACACACACACCATCCTGATTTGGAAATATATTGGCCATTCCTTCATCGTCGCTGGGTCAAAATCCTGGGACTCCCTCCCTAACAACGCTGCGGGTGTACCCATGCCACATGGACTGGGAGACGATAGTACTGGAAAGGTGACTAGCTAACAGCGGGTGAGAGGTTGGGAGTCTGGAGGCTGCCTGCCAAAGCTAAAGCAAGCCACTGGGGAAGAGGATGGATGTGGGGTTTGTTGGCAGGGGTGGGGAGAGAGGAGCGGGGAGCCTGCGGTATCAGAGCCCCAGGTGTGCCTCTTGAGGTTCAGGAGCTGCCTGGCTCCTGTGGGGCCCATTACCCTCAAAGGGCCACATCTTCCTGCAGGTAGAGACTGAAAGACAGCGCCCAATTTACCCGCTGAAGATGGCGGAGAGTTGGAATCGAGGAGGAATGGGACGATATATTTTTGGAGGCAGTTTCATCCGTCCGGCCAAGCTGTGCGGGCTAAAACCGCACCCCCACCGAAACGTCAACGTCACAGGAGGTTGGGATGACCTTCCAAGTCCATCCATTCAACGTTCAGTTCGTCGGCGCGACAGTAGTGGGACTGCGTGCTTTCACCCAAGTGGCCACAGACCGGCAGAAAACCGGTCAGTGGTTTTCGAGTACAAGAAAACGAAGTTAACCTGGTCACTCATCCGTTCTGGCACTTTGACGAGTGTAGAATGACTCTTGCGTTCGGCTGCAGTGACCAGCGATTTATAATGCACTTTGACAAGCCCTTAAGGCTCTCATAAGGTGCCACTTAAATGAAGTACCACTGCAGCCAAGGCGGCTCCTCATGTCCCTGCTTCTTTATATTTAAAAAAAATCACTCATTTTCCACACCTCTGTGTTGACCAATGACAAAACTAAAATTTTTTTTTAAACACTTATCTCACATTGCAAAAACGTGCCAGCTGCTTTATACTGTCATTTATTGGGGGCATGTTCTGCGATACTTTCTCAAGTAAAACGCAGCACATCGCCGACAACGCCAGCCGTGGCTCTCAGTGCGTAACACGCTCACCTCCGAGCAGGAGGTTGTGCGTTCTGGGTCCCGCTCCGGGGGCTCGAGCGTAAAATCCCGGCTGACTCTCCGCTCCGCTGGAGCGGCGCCAAGGGAATGCTGCACTGTCGCAGGTGCCATCCCTTGGACGGGACGCGAAGCCAAGGCTGCCATCTGCCCTGTTGGATGGCTGCAAAAAAAGACCCCATCGCTCTTTCCCCAAAGACGAGCAGGGCGTATCTCCCCAAGGTGCTTTGGGCTGATCCACCAAGATCACAACCTGCTCATCCCCCCCCATCCCTGCTGTTTGCGGGAGCTTGTTATGCATAAGTTGATTGTTACCTTTCGTATGAGCATAGGAATGAGGAGGGGTAGGCCACTCGGCCCCTCGAGCCTGCACCCCTATTCAACAAAGTCATGGCTGATCGGATTGAGGCCTCAACTCCACAGACAGCCTACCCCCGGTAGATTCTTGACTAAGGCAGGAGTCAGGGTTTATCTACTGCTGCCTTGATAATATTCATTGCTCCTGCCTCCTCTGCTCTCTGGGGAAGAGAGTTCCAAAGACTCACGGTCCTCTCAGGTAGAAAAAGAATTCTCCTCATCTCCGTCTTAAACGGGGGGCACCTTCCTTATTTTTAAATGTGTACTCCAGCTCTAGTCTCTGTGAAACATCCTCTTCAGCATCTACCCCGTCCAGTCCCCCTCAGAATCTTATATATTTCAATAAGATCACCTCTCTTTCTTCTAAACTCCAATGGGTACAGGCCCAGCCTGTCAAGCCTTTGCTTGTTAAGGTCACCCCCTCATCCCAAGTGTCGATCGAGTGAACCTTCTCTGAACTGCTTCTAACGCATTTATATCCTTCCTTCAATAAAAGGAGAGCAAAACTGTACACAGTACCTACACAGCCCTTGAAGAACTTGCCTTTCTGTAGAAACCTTTCACGGCTTCAGGATGTTCCAAAGCGTTTTGCAGCTTTCTGAAGCGTAGACAGGGCTGTAATGAGGGAAGATAAAAGAGCGCGAGGAGAGCGGCGGAGACACAGGATAAAACTGAACAAGTGACGACTCAGGAAAGCCGTGACCTGGCTGGTTAGTAGGAAATCTGCACCAAGTTTGAAAAAAAAAACAACACTGCAAAGCTAATTCATAAATGACTCAACTAAGTGGAGATGGCTGGGCAGGTGATGTGCTGTAGCTGTATGATGTGGGCGCTGGCAGATCCCATTGCGAGCCGCAGTGACCACATCTGCAGCAAGTGTTGGTTGCTGGAGGAACTCCACCTCAGGATTGGTGAGCTGGAGTCCGAGCTCCGGACGCTGCGGCACATCCAGGAGGGGGAGAGTTACCTGGACGCTTTGTTTCAGGAGGCGGTCACACCCGGTAGATTAAGTACCTCAAGTCCGGTCAGTGGTCAGGGTCAGCAGGGTGTGACTGCAAGTGAGGCAGGCAGAGGGATCCCATGTTCAGGAACAGAGGAGCCTCAGCTCTTGACCTTGTCCAACAGGTACGAGGTACTTGCTCCCTGTGTGGATGAGGAACAGGGCTGTAGGGAGGATGAGCCAGCTGACCACGGCACCGTGGCACAGGAGGCCATTCAAGAGGGGGGAGCAAAAAGACAAGTGGTAGTTGGAGGGGATTCTATAGTTAGGGGAATTGACAGCATCCTTTGTGAGCAGGATCGAGAGTCCCACACGGTATGTTGCCTGCCCGGTGCCAGGGTGAGGGACATCTCTGACCGGCTTGAAAGGGTTTTGGAGAGGGAGGGGGAGGATCCAGTTGTTGTGGTCCACGTCGGGACAAATAACATAGGTAAGACTAGGAAAGAGGACCTGTTTGGGGATTATCAGGAACTAGGAACTAAATTAAAGAACAGGTCCTCAAGGGTTATAATCTCCGGATTTCTACCCGAGCCACGTGCAAATTGGCATAGGGACGCAAGAATAAGGGAAGTAAACACGTGGCTAAAGGAGTGGTGCGGGAAAGAGGGGTTCCATTTTGTGGGGCACTGGCATCAGTATTGGAACAGGAGGGATCTGTACCGTTGGGACGGTCTCCACCTGAACCGATCTGGGACCAATGTTCTAGCGAAAAGGATAAATAGGGTGGTCAACAGGACTTTAAACTAGAAAGTGGGGGGGAAGGGAAGGGTAAAACTCCAAGAAGTATGACTAATGGGAAACAAAGCAGCCGGTTAGCATGTTGGGGGGTGGATTCAACTTCATGGAAAATTATGAAAAAGCTGATAAGGAAGGAGAGCCTAGGAGAGGCTATTAAAGTCTCCAGAACACAAAATAGGACAGAGTGTTTGGAAAGGGCTAGGAATCTAACTTCATGCACATCAGATAAAGGGACGACAATGAGAAAGGGGATGGGAAATACAGGACTGAAGGTGTTGTATCTGAATGCACGCAGTATACGAAATAAGGTAAATGAGCTTGTGGCGCAGATTGAAACTGGCAGGCATGATGTGGTGGGCATCACGGAGACATGGCTGCAAGGGGATCAGGACTGGGAGCTAAATATCCAAGGTTATACATCCTATCGAAAAGATAGGCAGGTTGGCAGAGGGGGTGGAGTTGCTTTGTTAGTAAGAAATGAAATTAAATCGATAGCAAGAAACAACGTAGGGTCAGATGATGTAGAATCTGTGTGGGTAGAGTTGAGGAACCGCAAAGGTAAAAAAACCATATTGGGAGTTATGTACAGGCCTCCGAACAGTAGTCAGGATGTGGGGCACAAGATACACCAGGAGATAGAAAAGGCGTGTAAGAAAGGCAAGGTTACAGTGATCATGAGGGATTTCAATATGCAGGTAGACTGGGAAAAATCAGGTTGGTAGTGGATCCCAAGAAAAGGAATTTGTGGAGTGTCTACGAGATGGCTTTTTGGAGCAGCTTGTGGTGGAGCCCACTAGGGAACAGGCAATTCTAGATTTAGTGTTGTGTAATGAGGCAGATTTGATAAGGGAGCTTAAGGTGAAGGAGCTCTTAGGAGGAAGTGATCATAACATGATAGAATTTACCCTGCAATTTGAGAGGAAAAAGCTGGAATCAGATGTAACGGTATTACAGTTGAGTAAAGGTAACTACAGAGGCACGAGGGAGAAGCTGGCCAGAATTGACTGGGAGATGAGCCTAGCAGGAAAGACAGTGGAACAGCAATGGCAGGAGTTTCTGGGAGTAATTTGGGAGACACTGCAAAAATTCATCCCTAGGAAGAAGAAGCATACAAAAGGGAGGACGAGGCAACCATGGCTGACAAGGGAAGTCAGGGACAGCATAAAAGCTAAAGAGAAAGCATACAATGCAGCGAAGAGCAGTGGGAAACCAGGGGTTTGGGAAGCCTACAAAGACCGACAGAGGACAACTAAAAAAGAAATAAGGAGGGAGAAGATTAAATATGAGGGTAAACTAGCCAGTAATATAAAAGAAGATTGCAAGAGTTTTTTTAGATATATAAAGGGTAAGAGAGAGGCAAAAGTGGACATTGGGCCACTGGAAAATGACGCTAGAGAAGTAATAATGGGGAACAAAGAAATGGCGGAGGAATTGAACAGGTCATTGCGTCAGTCTTCACAGAGGAAGACACGAGTAACATCCCCAAAATTCAAGAGAGTCTGGGGGCAGAGGTGAGAATGGTGGCCATTACCAAGGAGAAGGTGCTAGGAAAACTGAAAGATCTGAAGGTGGATGAATCACCTGGACAAGATGGATTACACCCCAGAGATCTGAAGGAGATAGCTGAATAGATAGTGGAGGCGTTAGTGGTGATCTTTCAGGAATCACTGGAGTCAGGGAGGGTCCCAGAGGACTGGGAAATTGCTAATGTAACCCACCTGTTTAAGAAGGGAGTGAGGCAAAAGACGGGAAATTACAGGCCGATTAGCCTGACCTCGGTCGTTGGTAAGATTTTAGAGTCCATTATTAAGGATGAGATTTCAGAATACTTGGAAGTGCGTGGTAAAATAGGGCAAAGTCAGCATGGTTTCAAGGGGAGGTCATGCCTGACAAATCTGTTAAAATTCTTTGAGGAGGTAACGAGTAGGTTAGACAAAGGAGAGCCAATGGATATTATCTACTTGGACTTCCAGAAGGCCTTTGACAAGGTGCTGCACAGGAGGCTGCTCAGTAAGATAAGAGCCCATGGCGTTAGAGGCAAGGTACTAGCATGGATATAAGATTGGCTGTCTGGCAGGAGGCAGAGAGTGGGGATAAGGGGGTCCTGCTCAGGATGGCGGCCAGTAACTAGTGGAGTTCCGCAAGGGTCAGTGTTGGGACCACAACTTTTCACTTTATACATTAATGATCTAGATGAAGGAGCTGAGGGCATTCTGGCTAAGTTTGCAGATGATACAAAGATAGGTGGAGGGACAGGTAGTATTGAGGAGGCGGGGAGGCTGCAGAAGGATTTAGACAGGTTAGGAGAATGGGCAAAGAAGTGGCAGGTGGAATACAACGTGGGGAAGTGTGAGGTCATGCACTTTGGTAGGAAGAATAGAGGCATAGACTATTTTCTAAATGGGAGAGAATTCAGAAATCTGGAGTGCAAAGGGACTTGGGAGTCCTAGTCCAGGATGTGCTGGCCCTGGAGAGGGTCCAGAGGAGGTTCATGAGAATGATCCCAGGAATGAAAGGCTTAACATTTGAGGAACGTTTGAGGACTCTGGGTCTATACTCGATGGTGTTTAGAAGGATGAGGGGGGGATCTGATTGAAACTTACAGAATACTGAAAGGCCTGGATAGAGTGGACGTGGGGAAGATGTTTCCATTAGTAGGAGAGACTAGGACCCGAGGGCACAGCTTCAGAGTAAAGGGAAGACCTTTTAGAACAGAGATGAGGAGAAACTTCTTTAGCCAGAGAGTGGTGAATCTATGGAATTCATTGCCACAGAAGGCTGTGGAGGCCAGGTCATTGAGTGTATTTAAGACCGAGATAGATAGGTTCTTGATTAGTAAGGGGATCAAAGGTTACGGGGAGAAGGCGGGAGAATGGGGTTGAGAAACTTATGAGCCATGATTGAATGGAGGAGCAGACTCGATGGGCCGAATGGCCTAATTTCTGCTCCTATGTCTTATGGAAACAGGGCAACAAAAAACTGTGTGCGCGCGCAGGAAGATCCCACAATGACCAGATCATTTTTTTTTTTTTTAAAAGTGACATTGGTTGAAGAATAAATACTTGCCCCAGGATCTTGCTTTCCTACACTGCCGCAGTGAGCACTAAACTACTTAATTGTCGTCAGAAAGCACTTGGAGGCATTGTGAGACAAGAATATCTGCCCATGAATCAGGGATTTGTTTGCCAAGCATGTCAAAAGGCTGTCTGTTTGATTCTCTCTTAACACGTCTCCCTCTCCCATTCGTCCTCCACTCACTGGCATACCTACTCCACCCATCCCTCCTTCAAAGCTGACCCAATAACCCACTTTTGACCGAGCTTTCAACCACACTCTAAATCCCTCTTTCGGCTCTGCATTCCTTTAAGGTCACAGGTCTGAACCATCGTCAGAGGTGTTATCGTACTGTTAAAACACTACGATAAGTGAACATAGTTAAATTACTCTACATTAAAACGATATATTACCAAACCAATTTAAGAAAGACACTTGGTCTTTTAGTTACCAAATGCCTGCAAAACTTAAGGAATTTGTATTCTTTAATGACACGTTTAAACTTCTATTAGGTGTTACATCGGAGTCAAATAGGTTCTTACTTTACTAAGCTGAACTGATGCAAAATTTAAAGACTCTTGTATGTGATTTTCTTCATGCTCAATGTGTATATATTTCAAATAATATTAATAAAATCTGAACCATTTAATAAAAATATGTACTTTTAAAACTATTGACAGGCAGCTTGCTTTGTAGTTGAAGTACTAATATCAGACACATAATTCAAAAGTTATTTTTCGTAACTGCAATATAACATTTAAGATTATTGTACAGTTTTAATTATTTTGCAGTTAAAAGGCAAAATAAATTTTAAAGGTAGTTTTGCACACACAGTAATTAATGTACAACTAAAACAAAATTACCTGGAAAAACTCAGCAGGTCTGGCTCCGCCGATGCTGCCAGACCTGCTGAGTTTTTCCAGGGTAATTCTGTTTTTGTTTTGGATTTCCAGCATCCGCAGTAGTTTTTTGTTTTTAATTAATGTATAACTGTTGTGCCTATAACTTGCGACATGTATAAAGTTTACTTTATGTATGATTTGCAATACATAAAGATTATTTTGCACATTATTGCAATATATAAAACATTATATCTTAATGTATATGCAAAATAAAGGTAAATTTGCACATCATAAAGGTTATATGACATGCAATTGCAATATATGACCATACTGTTAATTTGGATATGATTGTTTTGCACTTTATTGCAATATATAAAAGGCACTTTCCACCTAATTGCAACCTATAAGCATATCTTAATTTATATGCAAAATAAAAAGATTATTTTGCACACAATTGCAACATCTAAATCACTTTGCACACAGGTTAGCAATACATAAAGATTACTTCACAGATAACACATGAAGTTTACTCTGAACATAATTGCGATATATCAACAACTATTCTGCACCTTAATAAGATGCAAAGATCACTTTGCACATCCCTGCGTTAATTTACACGTAACAGTAAGCATGACAGCAACATGCAAACTGTAAACATGACTTTGCACATGGGATTAATTCAGCACACCACTGCAACACCCTGGATCACTTGGCACGTGAGATTTGCAAGAGGTAAAAGGTTTTAATCGATTGACAGGAATGGGTTTCGAGGAGAAGCAATCGTATTTTTTTTTTAAAAATGTTTTGCCTGATTTTGCATTAAATTGAATGAACTTTGCAACGTGTTGGGTTTTATCTGTGATGTGCATTGGGGGGGGGGTGGTGTGACTTATGTCTCTGTGCGTTATATATTCAATAAGCTCACCGAAACGGTCCCAGTCGGCGTTACCCAGCGAGTCCATCACCGAGTAGAATTCGTACATGACGCTGGCGGGCAGCTTGTAGACCAACTCGGTGGCCAGGCTCCACTCGGACATCTTTCCCTTCTCCGCCCGGTTCACATTTACCTCAGTGACCGTCCGCCAGGCCAGGCCAGGCCAGACCAGACCTACGACAGTTCCTATGGCAACCGAGATCCTCACCGACCGGCGGCCGAGCCCAGACTGGCTGCGCCTGTGGGGGCCCTTGGCCCTCTGACTCCTCCGCCTCCCCGATTGGTCGCACCGCCCGGCCCAGACTCATTGGTCGGCCGAAACTCCCCGCCCCTCTCGCTCCCATGGGTCGACCGCGCCGCCAGTCAGGCGCGGCCTCGGGGTCTCATTGGGTGGCTCTCCGTCACCCCTCCTGCGATTGGCCGAGCTCTCTCCTCCCGCCCCTCCCCGGATGGGTCACCCTACCTGTCTTCCACAATTGATCGGAACCCCCCCTCAGGCTCTGCCCCTCGAGCCTTTTCATTGGCCTGCCGTTCCTCTCTCTCCCTTCATTGGCTGACCACGCCGCCATTCACGCGCGGCGTCGGAACCTCATTGGTTGGTCCCTTCAGCCACCCGCCCCCCCACTTTCCAACCGCCCTCCCTCCTGCGATTGGTCCAGCACGCCGCCGCTACGTCATCCCAGCCATCCCTATTGGCCAAATACCTCCATCGCTCAACTCTGATTGGCGGGATGGGGCCGTCAATCCCAACTCCGTCGCCCGGCGGCTGGGACACGCCCTCTCACTTATACCACCTGGTCTGATTGGTCGAAGGGAGAGACAGAGCTTGTTTCTAATTTGTCAGGCGGCCTGCCAATCAAAGGTGATTGACTGATGCTCAGGAGCAGATTCACTTGGCCCTTCGCTATCTGCTGTTCCTCTTTTTGTAAAGTGAAAGTCGAGAAAGTTAGCAGAGCAGAATTTTTTTTATTGTCACACATTACTATTATTAGATTGGAAAATTCCCCCAAACTAATTTCTCATCTATTCTTATAGCCACACATTAATCCCATTGTGGAGAGGGACTTGGTTAGAGCCCATCTGAAGCCTTTGCTGGCCTTGGTACGTTGGATATATTAGCCTTGCGGGTACAGATAACAGGGTTTGAAGAAAAACAATGAGATTTTGCATTGATATAGCGCCTTTCGTGACCTCAGGACGTCTCAGGGAGCCATTCCGGCCAGCTTCGGCTGCAACGCAGGAAATGCAGTGGCCCAATTTGTGCACAGGAAGCTCCTGCTCTACGTAACAATACCAATGAGGAGCAGGAAAAGGTCATTCGGCCTCTCAAGCCTACTCCACCATTCAGTAAGATCATGGCTGACCAGATTGTGGCCTCAACTCCACATTCCCGCCTTCCCCCGCTAACCCTCAACCCCCTCGTCAGTCAAGAATCTATCTATCTCTACTTTAAAAATGTTCAATGACCCTGCCTCCCACCGGTCTCTGGGGAAGAGCGTTCCGAAGATTCACACCCGCTGAGAGAAAAAAACTCTTCTCATCTCCGTCTTAAATGGGAGACCCCTTATTTTTAAACTGTGTGCCCTAATTCTCATCTCCCCATCCTTTCATTTTCCACCCTGTCACATCCCCTCAGGATCCTATATGTGTCAATAAGATCGCCTCTCATTCTTCCAAACTCCAATGGATCCAGGCCCAGCCTGTCCAATCTTTCCTCATAAGATTCCCACCACCCCACCCGCCCCATCCCAAGTATCAGTCGAGTGAACCTTCTCTGAACTGTTTCTAATGCATTTATATCCTTTCTTAAAATAGGAGGCCAAAACTGTGCACAGTGCTCTAGATGTGGTCTCACTAGTGCCCTGTACAACTGCAGCAATACACCCCTACTTTTATGTTCCATTCCTCTTGCAATAAACGACAACATTTCATCCGTTTTATTCCATTATCTCTTTCAGTAATGGGAATGAAGGGATGAATATTGCCGGGACACCAGGGATAACTTTTTTTTATTATTCTTTCAAACGATGTGGGAATCGCTGGCAAGGCCAGCATTTGTTGTCCATCCCAAAATTGACCTTGAACTGACTGTCTTGCTCGGGTCATTTCAGAGGGCAGGTTAAGAGTCAACCACATTGCTGTGGGGTCTGGAGTCACATGTTGGCCAGGCCGGGTAAGGACGGCACAATTCTGTGGTCGCCTTGTGAAACTGATTGGAGAGCTGCTGCATAATTCTGAGGTGCAGAGGGATCTAGGTGTTCTAGTACATGAGTCACAAAGAGTTAGTATGCAGGTACAGCAAGTAATTAAGATGGCAAATGGAATGCTACCTTCATTACGAGAGAGACTGAACATAAAAGTAAGGATGTTATGCTTCAGTTATACAGGGCATTGGTGAGACCGCACCTCGAATACTGTGTGCAGTTTTGGTCTCCTTATTTAAGGAAGGATCTAAATGCATTGGAGGTGGTTCACAGGAGGTTTACTAGATTGATACCTGGATTGAACGGGTTGTCTGATGAGGAATGGTTGGACAGGCTGGTCTTGTTTCCACTGGAGTTTAGAAGAGTAAGTGGTGATTTGATTGAAGTATACAACCTTGACAAGTTGGACGTTGAAAGGATGTTTCCTCTTGTGAATGAGTCCAGAACTAGAGAGCACTGTTTTAAAATTAGGGATCACCCTTTGTAGGACAGAGATGAGAAGAAATGTTTTTCTCTCAGAGGGTTGTGCGACTTTGGAACACTCTGCCTCAGAAGGTGGTGTAAGGTGGGGCCATTGAATATTTTTAAGGCAGAGGTAGCTAGATTGTTGTTAGGCAAGGGAATCAAAGGTTATCGGGGGTAGATGGGAATGTGGAAATCGAAACACAAGAAGATCAGCCATGATCTTACTGAATGGCGGAGCAGGCTCGAGAGGCCTAATGGTCCAGTCCTGTTCCTATTTCTTATATTCTTAAGGCCTTATTTTAAATTCCACCGGCTGCTGTGTTGGGATTTGGACCTGTGTGGCCAGGACAACAGCCTGGGCCCGTGGATTACTAGTCCAGTGACATTACCACTACACAACCGTCTCCTCGATCTTCCCCACTCTTCCTTGAAATGGCAGCCATGAGATCTTCTGCGCCCACCTGAGAGGGTAGATGGGGCCCTCAGTTTAAAGTCTCACGGGAATGCTGGCACATCCAACAGTGCAGCTCTCCTCTGGTACCTCACTGGAGTGTCAGCCTAGCTTGCTGCATTCGAGTTTCTGGAGCGGGACTTGAACATGCAACCTTTTGACTCAGCAGTGAGAGAGAGAGATGCTTACCTCCAGCTGACACTAAAAAGGTTACGAAAGCAGCTTGCGTAAACTTGGCTCATATTTCACTGATGACTGCACCACGTTTAGTTCCATTCGCAACTCCTCAGATATTGAAGCAGTCCGTACTCCGCATGCAGCAAGCCCTGGACAACATCCAGGCTTGGGCTGATAAGCGGCAAGTAACTTTCCCGTCGCTCAAGTGCCAGGCAAAGGCCATCTCCAAGAGAGAATCTAACCATTCCCCCCTGGGCATTCAAAGGCTTTACCATTCACTGAATCTCCTCGCCATCACTGAATCTCTCCACCATCAGCCTCCTGGGGTTTAGCACTGCCCAGAATCTCAACTGGACCGGCCACAGAAATACGGTGCCCATGACTGCAGGTCAGAGGCCATGTATTCTTAGGTGAGTGGCTCACCTCCCGACTTGGCAAAGCCTATCCAACACCCTCGAGGCACATGTCCGGAGGTGAGCCACTTACGGCAGGATGCCCAGTCTGCAGGCAAGCGGAGAGCGTTCCAAAGAAGAATCATTTTGGGACTCAAAACGTGAGGTCTGTTTCTCTTTCCACAGATGCTGCCAGATGCTGAGTCTCCCCAGCACTTTCCTCTTTTTTTACGAGCGGAGGGCGTTCCACATATCTGAGCAGCTGCCAAAGTTGGAGCGATGGAAATCGGGAACGCGCAAACAGCCGGACTCGGGAGCAGAGCAGAGATCTCGGAAGGCTGGGGTGCAGCAGGAGGTTGCAGAGCGAGGGAAAAGGGGAGCCCAGGGAGGGATTTGAAAGCAAGGGGACTTTTATAGGTGAGGCATTGGCAGAATGGGATCCCGTGTAGCTCAGCGAGCATAACGGGGGTGATGTGTGAAGGGGATTTGATCAGAAAAAGATTTCCATTCCCGTAGTGACATTCAGGGTGGCTGAACATCCTGAAGTGCTTTACAGCTTATAAAGTACTTTATTGGTGTAATCACTGTTGCTATAATGTAGGAAACGCAGCAGTCAATTTGCAGACAGCAAACTCCTGCCAACAGAAATGTGATAAATGGCCAGACAGATAATCTATTTTTGTGGTGTTGACTGAGGGATAAATATTGGCCAGGATGTACGCCCCTGATTTTCTGCAAAGTAGTGCCATGGGATCTTTTGCATCTTCCTGAGAGGGGAGCTCAACTGGTTTAACATCTCATCTGAGAGGCAGCACCTCTGACAGTGCAGCGCTCCCTCAGTACCCCACAGTGAGTTCTCAGCCTAGATTGCTGCACGCGAGTCCCGGAGTGGAGACTTGAATCCACAACTTTCCTGACTCAAGATGTGATAGTGCTACCAACTGAGCCACAGTGGACACCGACTAGTGCATGTTACAATTCGGGAAGCAATCTTCACTGTTTTTTTATTTTGGATATCCACCATCTGCAGCTCCTTTTTTTGTTAATGACACGGCACCAAAGTGCCCTCTCTGGCGGCTAAACAGAGAGCTATTCCCGAAGAATGGCGCTGGGTCAACATGCTGGGATAGTCTCAGCTGAAAGACTGAGGTGAGGTAGATGGGCACGTGGGGGATAAACACCAGCGGCGACCAGTCAGGCTGAAGGGCCTGCTTCTGCTTTGCACGCTGCACAAGAATTAGGAGCCAAAGTTGGCCACTTGGCCCATCCAGCCTGCTCTCCCATTCAATAAGATCGTGGCTGATCTGATTGTGGCCTCAACTCCACTTTTCTGCCCGTCCCCCTCCATAACCCTCCACACTCCCTCGTCGATCAGAAATCTGTCTAACTTGGCCTTGAATATATTCAATGAGCCAGCCTCTGCTGCTCTCTGTGGGGGGAGAGAATTCCACAGACTAATGACCCTCTTTAGAGAAGGAAATTCCTCCTCGTCTCTGTGTTCAACGGGAGACCCCTTATTTTCAAACTGTGTTCCCTGGTTCTAGACTCCCCCACAAGGGGAGGCAGCCTCTTAGCATCCATCCAGTCCCCATGCAACTCTACATGATCCAACTCCCTTTTGAAAGCTACCACTGAAAATGCTGCCATTGCCCTTTCGGGTAGCGCATTCCAGATCACAACTTGCTGTGTTTTTTTTTTAAAAATTCTCCTCATCCCCCCCACTGGCTTTTTTTGCCAATTGATTTCATTTCTCCGCACAGTTAAACACACCAGTTTCTCCCAATCGACTCCACCAAAAAGTCCATGTTAATTCTGAACACCTCTTATTAAATAGCCCTCGAGCATTCTCTGGACCGAGGAGATGAGGGCACGCTTTTGATTGCACGTGCCTGTGCAGAGCCGACTGGCACGAATCCTCCTCACTAAGTCACGCAGGAGGAACTATAAGAGGCGCAGAAAGCTACAGAGAGGATGTAGGAGTTTTTCTGGCCCCTCTTCGAGGCTCTGTTCACTGCTCACAGTGAATCATGTTGAATGAATGCTGGCTGCCTGCCAACTCAGCTTGTTTACTCCTGAAGCACTGATCTGGCACCCGAACGCATTTCCTCCTCCCCCTCCGTCCGCTGAATCACTTGGAGGGAACAGAGGGTGGGACCTTCCAGCTGCTTGAGTTTATTTAACTCCGCAGCCCCTCTGAAAAGGGGAGGAACACCCCTCCCCACCCCCACCCCCCCAACTACTGAAGCCGCTCGCCCTGGCTGGGCTGTAGCCCCAAGCAGTCTGCCGTTCTTAGCAAGTGTCGTGCCTCTGGCCGTGCGGGTAAGCAGGGTATCCGACTACGGGAGGCATCACAGCTGTGCCTGATCCTCGTGTCGCCACACAACCTTCTCCGAGTTAACAAACAGGAGGAGGAATGCGCGGCCTGACTATTTTTCTCTTTCCATCACCCGGGGGCACACAGGTCAGATGTCGCGTCCCCACCACAACGCCACTGGACCGCAGCAGGGCCCTGGGGTGGGTTAGGGGAGGCAGTGGCAACACCACTGGACTAGTAATCTAGATAACCCAGGCTAATGCTCGGGGAGGGGCACAGGTTCAAATCCCAGCACGGCAGCTGGTGGAGCTTAAATTCAATTAATAAAGTTCTGGAATCGGAAGCCAGTCTCAGTGATGGTGACCATGAAACCATCATCGATTGTCGTAAAAACCCCGTCTCGTTCACTAATGCCCTTTAGGGAAGGAAATCTGCCGTCCTTACCCGGTCTGGCCTACGCGTGTCTCCAGACCCCACAGCAATGTGGTTGACTCTTAACTTGCCCTCTGAAATGGCCCCAGCTCAGTTCAAGGGGCCATTGGGGGGGGTGCTGTCTCAGTCCTGGGCCTCGGTTCCCCTGCTCTTGAAACACTTTGTTACCTCCAGACTTGACGACTCCAGTGTTCTCCCAGGAGGCCCGTGCGACACCATCTCGCAGTTTGGAGCTCGTCCAAGGCTCCGCTGCCCCGGAATCTGACTCGCATCGAGTCCCGTTCACCCTGCGCTCGTTGAATTCCATTGTCTCCCTGCTTGGCAATGCCTTTTTAAATAAGTTAATTCATGGGGTGCGGGCACCACTGGCTGGGCCAGCATTTATTGACCACTCCTTATTGCCTTTGAGAACTGAGTGGATTGCTGGGGCCATTTCAGAGGGACAGTTAAGAGTCAACCGCATTGCTGTGGGGCCTGGAGTCGCATGTAGGCCAGTCCGGGTAAGAATGGCAGATTTCCTTCCCTAATGGACATTAGTGAATGAGATGGGCTTTTACAACAATCAACAATGTTTTCAATGCTCATCATCGCATTTTTAATTCCAGATTTTTAAAATGAATTCAAATTTCACCACCTGCCGTGGTGAGATTCAAACCTGGGTCCCCAGAGCATTACCCTGGGTATATTGAGTACTGGTCCAGTGATAATACCACTCTGCCACCACCTCCCCTCCTCCGTGGTCCCACTTAACTCTGTAACATCCTCCGGCACTACAATCCTCCAAGATCTCTGCACTTCCCCCAATTCTGTTCACGAGTGCATGCCTGATTCCCGTCGCTCCATCACTGGCGACCATGTCTTCAGCTGCCTGGGGCCCTAAGCTCTGGAATTCCCTCCCCAAACCTCTCTCTCCTCTCAAAGGTGCTCCCGATAAAGCTCTTTGACCAGGCTTTAGGTCATCTGTCCCCGAAATCTCACGCGACTCAGCGTCACTCCTGATTGACAACGCCTCCGTGAAGTACTGTGGCATGTCTCGCCACGCCAATAGGGCGCTGCGTAAATGCAAGTTGTCATTGTAACCTTGAGGGCCGGGTCGAGCCGAGCGGCAGCAATAGTGCAGTGTTAACGCTCCAGCCGCTGTGAACTCGGCTGATGTATCGCCACTGC
Organism: Cetorhinus maximus; assembly: GCF_964194155.1. Lineage (NCBI taxonomy): Eukaryota > Metazoa > Chordata > Chondrichthyes > Lamniformes > Cetorhinidae > Cetorhinus > Cetorhinus maximus. The sequence continues at coordinate 57,350 of NW_027596881.1, forward strand.
TGTCTCGATGGGTTCTGTTGCTGAATGAAAATGGCAGCTCCAGCTACTGTTAGCCTGAGATAAAATGTTAGCCTGTGATAACATCAAGGGAAGTTGATTCCATGCACCACGCTTGCAGTTATTCCTCGCACCTAATGCTATGAAATCACTGCTATGGCTCATTAGAGCCTCAACTATTTCCTGAAATTACAGTTATACTTAATTAGGGGGATGTGAAGAAGAACTTTTTTTTTTTAATCGCAGTGAATGGTAATGACCTGCAACCCGCTGCCAATATGACTAGTGCAAGCAGAAACGGCGAATGATCTTCAAAAGGAATTTTCTATGTGTTCTTTCACGGGACGTGGGCGTCGCTGGCTAGCCCAGCATTTTTCGCACATCCCTAATTGCCCCTTGGGAAGGTGGTGGTGGTGAGCTGCCTTCTTGAGCTGCTGCTGCAGTCCCCGTGTGGTGTAAGTAAACCCACGGCGCTGTTAGGGAGGGAGTTCCAGGATTTTGACCCAGCGACAGTGAAGGAACGGCCGGTATATTCCCAAGTCGGGATGGTGCGTGTGGCTCGGAGGGGAACTTGCAGGTGGTGGTGTTCCCCATGTGTCTGCTGCCCTCGTCCTTCTCGGAGGTGGAGGACATGGGTTTGGAAGGTGCTGTCGAAGGAGCCTTGGCGAGTTGCCGCAGCACATCTTGTAGATGGTACACACACTGCTGCCCCTGTGCGTCAGTGGATGGGCAGGTAATGAGCAGGGGAATAGGACTTACTGGGTTGCTCTAGAGAGCCAACACAGATATGATGGGCCGAATGGCCTCCTACTGTGCTGTAAGGACTCTTTGACCCCCCTCTGTTTCTTTGAGGTTGATGTTGGGGGTACAGTTCCAATGTGTAACACCACCCCTGGGGCACCTTGCATGACCAGTCGCATTTACTTTGGCTTCAGCCTGGACTGTCAGTGGCTTGAGGCTGTTCCACGACAAGTGTTGATATGCAGTCCCCATGTGTTCTCACCTACCAGCTGGAGGCAGTAGAGCTGGAACCTTGATTTAATTTTGCGTTGCCATGGCCACCCAAGCCAAAATCGGCTAATTCAGGAAGAGGTGAGGGCCAGCGCAGAATCGGAAGCTGCCAGTTTGCATCAGGCGATCTCATTCTTGCCTCCGAGTCAGGAGGTTGTGGGTTTGAGACCCCACTCCAGAGCACAAAAACCTAGGCAGACAAACACATCGCAGTGCTGAGGGAGCACCCGCATTGTTGGAGGGTCAATGCTGAGGGAACACTTGCGCTGTCGGACGGTCAGCGCTGAGGGAGCACATCGCTGTCGGAGGGTCAGCGCTGAGGGAGCACATCACTGTCAAGAGGGTCAGTGCTGAGGGAGAGCCGCACTGTCGTAGGGTCAGTGCTGAAGGAGCGCTGCACTCTCGGATGGTCAGTACTGAGGGAGCGCTGCACTGTCGGAGAGTCAGTGCTGAGGGAGGAGGGAGTGCTGCACTGTTGGAGGATGATGCACTATGGGAGGAGCAACTTGCATTTACACAGCTCCTCTCTAATAGTAACATGTCCCAAGGTGCTTATCTACAAAGGACTACTGCTACTGACACTCACATAGCTCAAAAATCTAACTCAGCCTTGAATATATTAAATGAGCCAGCCACCACTGCTCTCTGGGAAGAGAATTCCACAGACTAACGACCCCTGTGAGAAGAAATTCCTCCTCACCTCCGTCTTCAATGGGTGACCACTTATTCTGAAACTGTGTCCTCTAGTTATATATTCCCCCATGAAGTGAAACATCCTCTCAGTATCTACCCTTGTCAAGCCCTCTCAGAATCTTAAATGTTTCAAAAAGATCACCTATCTTCAAAACTCTGATGGATATGGGCCCAGCCTTTCCTTATAAGACAAATTCCTTCATCCCAGGAATCAATCTAGTGAAACTTTGCTGAACATTTTTTTAAAAATCTATTCACAGGATGTGGACTTGGCTGGCTAGGCCATCATTTATTGACCATCTCTAGTTGCCCTTGAGAAGCTGGTGGGGAGCTGCCTTCTGCAACCGCTGCAGTCCGTGTGCTGTAGGTATACCCACTGTGCTGTTAGGAAGGGAGCTCCAGGATTTTGACCCAGTGACAGTGAAGGAACAGCCGATATATTTCCAAGTCAGGATGGTGAGTGACTTGTCGGGGAACTTCCAGGTGGTGGTGTTCCCATCTACCTGCTGCCCTTGTTCTTCTAGATGGCCGTGGGTTTGGAAGGTGCTGTCGAAGGAGCCTTGGTGAATTCCTGCAGTGCATCTCGTAGATGGTACACACTGTTACTACTGTGCATCAGTTGTGGAGAGTGTGAATGTTTGTGGATGTGGTGCCAATCAAGTGGGCTGCTTTGTCCTGGACGGTGTCGAGCTTCTTGAGTGTTGTGGGAGCTGCACTCATCCCGGCAAGCAGGGAGTATTCCATCACACGCCTGACTTGTGCCTTGTAGATGGTGGACAGGCTTTGGGGAGTCAGGAGGTGAGTTACACGTCGCAGGATTCCCAGCCTCTGACCTGCTCTTGTAGCCACAGTATTTATGTGGCTGGTCCAGTTCAGTTTCTGGTCAATGGTAACCCCCAGGATGTTGATAAGTGGGGGATTCAGCGATGGGATTGGCATTGAACATCAAGGGGCGATGGTTAGATTCTCTCTGGTTGAAGATGGTCATTGTCTGGTACTTGTGTGGTGTGAATGTTACTTGCCACATATCAGCCCAAGCCTGGATATTGTTCAGGTCCTGCTGCATTTGGACATGGACTGCTTCAGTATCTGAGGAGTCGTGAATGATGCTGAACAGTGTGCAATCATCAGCAAACATCCCCACTTCTGACCTTATGATGGAAGGAAGGTCATTCATGAAGTAGCTGAAGATGGTTGGGCCTAGGACACTACCCTGAGGAACTCCTGCAGTGATGTCCTGGAGCTGAGATGACTGACCTCCAACAACCACAACCATCTTCCCTGGTGTTCAGTATGACTCTAACCAGTGGAGAGTTTTGCCCCCGATTCCCATGGACTCCAGTTTTCCTAGGGCTCCTTAATGCCACACTCAGCCAAATGCGGCCTTGATGTCAAGGGCAGTCACTCTCACCTCACCTCAGAAGTTCAGCTCTTTTGTCCATGTTTGAACCAAGGCTGTAAGTGAGCAGGTTATTGCTAAGTAAGTGCCTCTTGATAGCACTGTTGATGGCCCCTTCCATTACCACCCCCGCTTCCCATCGCCCTGGAGTCCTTCAGTTTCATCTGACGGAGCAGACACCTCCATTTTATGACCCATCCGAAAGACAGCACAGCACTCCCTCAGCACTGCACTAGCCAGCTCCGGATTACGTGCTCAAGTCTTGGGAGTGGCACATGAACCAGCGATCTAATGAGTCGGGGGAGCAGTGGGGCCAACAGTGTGACCACTGTGTCAAGACTTGACAGTTGAGGGCAATTTATCTTTTTTTCGAGTTGGGATGACACCAGTGGCTGGGGCCATCAGGGGGAGCTCTGCTTAAACTAATCTGAACCTGAATGAGCTCAACACTCAAGTGAGCGTCAAGCCTGGTGCAAGCACACGACTGCAGGAATAAAGTGGGATTGTCAACTCTGGGTTGGATGCATTCCGCCATTGGCTGCACAACACATCACAATGACCATCTCCAATATTTCTTTCAACTACTCGCGTGTTCCAACGGGGATGAATAACGTAGGTATAAGCCACACGTTACAAGTGTGTGCCTGCACGTAGCACACCTTTTAAAATATGCCCCTGGATAGGCGAGGTAGGGAGCATCCGGTCATCGCCGGGGTGCTACTCGTGGGAGCTGGCCGCGCCTGAACTGGCTGCCGCCGTGTCAGCGACAGTGGCTACTTTGCGGGAAGGTACATCGTTGGCTGTGAAGCCCTTTGGGACGTCCCGAGGCGGTGAAAGGCGTCCATGAAAAAGACAAGTCCTCTGCTTGCGGCTTGCGAACGGAGATGATGGCTGCCGATTTCCCGCCGAGGTACAGCTGCAAGAGAACAAGGAGGCACCTCAAAAGTAACAAGGCGGCTAAGTTTTCTTTGTTTTGTCTGTTCTTTTTTAATAAATATGTCGTAGGGATTCCATGTCACTTATACGGATACACATTCAAACAAGTCAGTAACTGAAATGATACAAATTTCCTTTTTTTTTTAAAACAAATCGTTGCGTTTCCAGCTAACTCAGTGCTTTTCCATTGTTCTTCAGTTAATACAATGAACCCAGTACTTCATTTAGAAAATAGAACCTTTTTTTTTTAAATTTATTGATCTTATTTTAAATAAATCAAAGCCTTTCCTGCATTAACCCTTCTGACAACTAGAATGACCTCAGAGCCATATGCAAAATAATAGATTCTAGAAAAAAAACTTTTAACCTACCTGCCTACAAAAAATTCCTGTCCCAAAAAAAACCCCACCAAATTACTCTAATTTGAAACAGGCGGGGCTAGGGGGGTGGGGGCGGTAAATTACACATGTTAACGCTGTTTGGGGAAAATAATCAAAGGACAAGTGCACAGCTGAATATTAAAAATAAATGAGAACGTTAGAGAGAGAGAGAGAGAGCGAGGGAGGCAGAGAGAGAGAGAGAGACATGGAGAGAGAGAGAGAGAGAGACAGGGAGAGAGAGAGAGAGAGAGAGAGAGACAGGGAGAGAGAGAGAGAGACAGGGAGAGAGAGAGAGAGACAGGGAGAGAGAGAGAGAGACAGGGAGAGAGAGAGAGAGACAGGGAGAGAGAGAGAGACAGGGAGAGAGAGAGAGAGAGAGACAGGGAGAGAGAGAGAGACAGGGAGAGAGAGAGAGAGACAGGGAGAGAGAGAGAGAGACAGGGAGAGAGAGAGAGAGACAGGGAGAGAGAGAGACAGGGAGAGAGAGAGAGAGACAGGGAGAGAGAGAGAGAGACAGGGAGAGAGAGAGAGAGAGAGACAGGGAGAGAGAGAGAGAGAGAGACAGGGAGAGAGAGAGAGAGACAGGGAGAGAGAGAGAGAGACAGGGAGAGAGAGAGAGACAGGGAGAGAGAGAGAGACACGGACAGACAGAGGTGGAGGTGGGTTAAATATGTTTGCTACTTTACCAAGAAGCATGCGGTGTGCATTTTCAATAACAGTCCTGTGTTTTTGGTCTGATGGGAGCTCACTAGGGTTTTTGGTTAGTTCCCCTGCACCTTTTCTGCAGCAAGTTAGCTAGTAGCAGTTGAATGATGGAAGCTGTAGGTTCAGAACAGCTCAAAGGCGACACAGCTGCGCTGTACACGAGCAAGAGTTAAATCCGGCCTTGCCCTTTACTCATGGCAGTTGTTGGGTTTTGCTTTCGGAGATACCAGTAACACTTAATAAAATATACTAAAATTGAATGATTTTTACTTTGTGAAGGAAAATTGGTTCCGCTTGACACACCAGCACATTTATAGATATATATATATATATAGATATATATATATAAATAAAAGGGGGAAGCTCTGCAATGATGTCAGGAACATGCAACTTGGTGAGCCTCGCTGCTGTTGTGAGTGATTGATTATAAAGCTCAAGGTGGGGGAGTGGGGTTAATGAATTTACACTGCATGGGACACCCAATCGTCTTCATATTAAGGCAAAATACTGCGGATGACGGAAATCTGAAACAAAAACAAAATGCTGGAAAAACTCAGCAGGTCTGACAGCATCTGCGGAGAGAAAGGCAGGGTTAATGTTTCGAGTCCGTATGACTCTTAAATGCTCTGAAGAAGTCATACGGGCTCGAAACGTTGACTCTGCCTTTATCTCCACAGACGCCGTCAGACCTGCTGAGTTTTTCCAGCATTTTTTTGTTTTTGACCCAATAACCTTAATCTGGTTCTCAGACAGTAAACCCAGGGCCGGTTTTTTTTTCGCAACTGGACAAACGCAGTTTTGGGGAGGGTGGCTGAGGCAGGAAGCAGCGGCACAGCCATGTGAAGGGAGGAGAAGGGGAGGCCTTTGTGAGCGAGGCGGGGGGGGGGGTCAGAAATGCCAGGAGCGTTTTTTGACATCGATATGCGATGGCCCACATCCCCCCCCCTCAAAGGGAAAGGGTTGCCCCCACCGGCATCCCCAACTCTAACAGGTGCCTGGAAGGTGGTTACAGTGCGGTGCAGACAGTGGTCAGCAGCAGTTTGATGGTGGAGTGACGAAATGCTGCCCTAGAGTGGTGGGATGAGGGTTTGGTAATTCTACCAGGGATGGCAGGCCGCTTTGTGATGAGGAAGCAATGTTGTGCAAGGTGAATGATTCCCAAAGAAGAAGAAAGTTAGGGAAATGTGGTGGGATTGGGGTGGGGGGGTGAGAGGTGGGGGTGAGGGCACGGAGGGGCGGGCAGGGGAGAGAAGAGCGGGCAGGTGGTGGGAAGTAGGCGCAGAGAGCGTTGAGGGGCATGCGTGCGGGCGGGAGAGTATGCAGAGGGGCAGGCTGGCTGGGTGGAGAGCGGAAGAATGGAACAGGAAGGGGAGTGGGCGGAGGGAAGGGGCACAGAGGACGCAGAGGGGCACAGAGGATGCAGAGGGGCAGGAGATAGAGAGGGCGCAGAGGGGCAGGAGATAGAGAGGGCGCAGAGGGGCAGGAGATAGAGAGGGCGCAGAGGGGCAGGAGATAGAGAGGGCGCAGAGGGGCAGGAGATAGAGTGGGCGCAGAGGGGCAGGAGATAGAGAGGGCGCAGAGGGGCAGGAGATAGAGAGGGCGCAGAGGGGCAGGAGATAGAGAGGGCGCAGAGGGGCAGGAGATAGAGAGGGCGCAGAGGGGCAGGAGATAGAGAGGGCGCAGAGGGGTGGGCGGGGGAGAGGGCACAGAGGGGCGGGCAGGGTGAGGTGGTAGAAGGCAGCCGGTGGGGCAAGAAGGTGCAGAGAAGAGGATACGGAGTGGAGGGCTGGCTTGGGGGAGATGGGGGACAGAGAGGGAGAGAGGGGGAGATGGGAGACAGGGAGGGAGAGGGGGGCGGACGGCAGGGAGGGAGAGAGAGGGGGGCAGATGGGAGGGAGGGGGAGAGAGAGGGGGGCGGACGGGAGGGAGGGGGAGAGAGAGGGGGGAGGGAGTGTCGGAACGCTCAGTGGGAATGTCAGGAACCAGCCGGTGAACTGCAAAGGCTGTGATTTTGGAGCTTGTTGCCAATCTGCATCGCTTTTCCAATGTTGAGTGTGACTAAGAATGATCAAATAAGATTTTCTGAATCAGTGGCAAACGTGGGCGTACTAGCAACGCCAACAGACAACTTTCCATCCGGTAGCTGTTGGCCGACATTTTCCTTTTTCCTCCGCAACTGGTGGGACCTTTCGCTTCAATAGAGAAATGAGAAAGCATAACCATGTGGGACTTAAATGGAACCCCGAACCAACACAGAGGGTGAGGAAGATTACGAGTTAGTTCAACCTAACCCAATTCTCCTGATTTGCAGTCTGAATGCAGCCAACAAGGGCACTGATGTCAACATTTTAAGCATCAAGTGTCAACACCAAATACTCACAATGAATACAGCACTAATAGGATGGAGCTCCCTCTCCAGCAAGCACACTTGGACCTCAGCTTTAGAAACCCATCATACAACTGCTCTGTTATAGAGGGATAGAAGGGTTGGGAGGGAGAGAGAGAGGGGAAGGACAGGAGGGAGAGAGAGTGGGGAAGGCCGTGGGAGAAGAGAGGGGTGATGGACAAGAGTGAGAGAGTTGGGGAATGGACGGGAGGAGAGATGGGGAATTGACGGGAAGGAGAGAGAGGCGGCGGACAGGAGAGGGAACCCCCATTCTAATGCCAAATTACAGAGAGAGAGGGAGACGGGGAGAGAGAGAGAGAGACGGAGAGAGAGAGAGATGGAGAGAGAGGCAGAGAGAGAGACGGAGAGAGAGAGGCAGAGAGAGAGACGGAGAGAGAGAGGCAGAGAGAGAGACGGAGAGAGAGAGAGAGAGACGGAGAGAGAGAGAGAGAGAGAGAGACAGTCTTGCAATTAGGGGTCCACATTTACTACAAGGTTGGGCAGAGGCCATAGCAAACTTATTCCATTGGATACAGGACAGTAAGTGATCATCCATTGGCATAGGATAGACTGGATTGTGTGTCCTCCAGACTGGAAGAGCAGTGGCCTGACTGACGAACCTAACGTGGGAATTTATTGATGGAAGTAATGTTGCGGGGTGGCGGGTGATAGTGAAAGGTTCGAGATAGTGAAAGAAAGCAACCCCTTCTCATCTGGCCGGATGGGAGATCGGGACATGACATCAGTCAACAGAATCAGAGGGGCAGTAACAGGGTCATTCTGGTATCAACGGTCAATAGGCTCCACGCTATGGGCAATAAAATCCAAGCGCCCCACAATGGAAGAAACAGCTTGGTGTGAAGAAACATTTCAAAGCTGGGTTATACAGTCCACATCTGGTCAGTGATGCTGCAATTGGAACAACATCAGTTCACTGCTGACAACATTAACCACATGCTTGTGGCGGGCTGCCCACTGGGGCAGGCGTTCAAGAGAACTTTGCTGGCCTAAAGATTGGGAAACTCAACTTCCAACCGCCGTGGTTCCAGCAGTGGGCTGGCAAGTTGAAAACGGAAGATCAGTGCATCTTTAACGGAACTGGGTTGGGGTTTCCATACTCAGGCATGAAGAGAAAGTGCCCGTTCTATCCAATCTCAATCCTTCTCTCGGTTAGTCTGGAGTTCTGTTGGATTTTGTGTGTGAACTCATAATACACATACATCCTCTTCCTGATGTCACATCTCCTGATGCAGCGGAGATGCAGGGCAAGCGGCATAACCATCCCAGTGGGGGCAGCCTCTTTTAATTCACCTCCCAACGAGAGGACACCCAAATTCTCTCCAGCGCTTCACTGAACAGAAAGGCTGAGGGCCCAAGGTTGTGCCCTCACAGCCTACGGCACTTCCCCCTTGCCACAAGCTTGTCCACGTGGAGTCTGAGCCTGGTTTTCAATACTGTCGGGGCTTTAACCAGAATGCAAACACACACAACGCACAAACGTGCAACATGAAACTCAGCAAGCCCTCAGGACATGGGCCGCCTGACATATGGATCGGGAGAGAGCACAAAGCTTTAGCCAGGGTATAAGAATGACATTGTTCAAAAGTATGAAAAGGCTTGGGGGGGGGGGGGGCAGAGGGTTGAGGGAGGGGGTATCTATAAAACTAGTCCACTCGTTCTCAAGTACCCTTGGCAGCTGTGTTCACTGGGTTCAGGTCGCACCTAACCAGCCCTGTTCCAGCAGTCTCCAGGTCGCGACAAACTTCACACTGCACAAGGCTGCTTTGTTGTTGGGTTTAAGGTGCTTTGTACGTTATTGCCGAAGGTTACTTTTGGAAAGGCAAAAGGTTTGCCTGTGCACGTGCATTCAGAGAGCATCAGTGCTGGAACAGGATGATTATTCCCTCTGCTCACACACTTCAAAACCAAGCAGTGATTCGATGTTTAAAGCGGGGTGGGGTTCTGGTCCATTGGCCACCTTGCATTTTTGGAACCAGCACCCTTCCCTCACTCCCCATGAATTGCCAATTTATGGGGAGACAGTGGCTTAGTGGTTACATCACTGGATTAGTAATCCAGAGGCCCAGGCCTATTATTTTAGGGATACGGGTTCAAATCCCACCACGGCAGCTGGTGGAATTTAAATCCAACTAATCTGGGATTGAAATCTAGTCTCAGTAATGGTGATCACAAAATTATCGATTGTTGTAAAAACCCATCTGGTTCACTAGTGCCGTTTAGGGAAGGAAATCTGCCGTCATTACCCGGTCTGGCCTACATGTGACTCCAGACTCTCAGCCATGTGTTTGACTCTTCACTGCCCCTCTGAAATGGCCCTTAGCAAGACATACAGTTCAAGGGCAATTAAGGATGGGCAACGAATGCTGCCCTTGCCAGTGATGCCCATCCCATGAAAGAATAAAGAGAGAAAAAAAATCGCCCACTATGTTATCCATGGGCTGATCACACTCCATTAAATTACCCTCTCCCTGTCCTGCCCATCAGCCTCCATTCAGATCACTGCAGTACAGTCACATGCGCTCACGCGCACATGAACACACACAAACAGCCGGGCCGGGGATTTCCACCACATGTTTCAAACAAAGGTTGTCTCCGATTAACAGTGCAACGTGGCACGAGGAGCAATTGGAGCACACCAGCAAACGTGCAAAGTCCCGCCTAAGGTATTAACAATGGAACATTCCAGCAGACACTTGCCTTTTTCAGGGCTGGGGTCAAAGATTGGGAGAGAAGGCCTGTGACGACTGTGACCTACACAATTCCTGCGGCCCTGGGGTCAAATCAAGCCAAGGGCGAGACACTTGCCAAAACCCAGCGCCCATTCTTGTACCCAGCTTGTTTTGTCACAAATGGATAAGCTATTGAGGTTTGTTTTGTTTTCGCGATGAATTTTAACTGCCGAAACAGGCAGGCATTTCACAAATACCATCACTGAACAGGAGGTGCCCTTCAGGCTGGTTAACAACTGACTCCCATAGAACAATTTTTAAAAAAAAATTCTTGTTGGCAACCCACCACACACGGTTCACGGGAGTCCGCTTTGGTCAGTCACCCAGTCCCTTACCTGACGGCCAAGCACGGTTCAACCTCTCTCCACCACCCAAAATTGATGTGGTGCCAACACTCTTTGAAAATGCAAATAGACCTGACTACGACAACAGATCACAGCAATGAATACTTCCAACAATCTGCACCCCGCTTCACTCCCGTTCAACACACCAGAAGCAAATTGGGCACATCTTCACTTATGGGCCTTTGAATTATACACATAAGGTACCGTCGACTTAACAGGTAGGACTAACAAGGGGACAGGTGGCTATGTATTTTCCAGCTGGGCGAGGGGAGGCTCGGGGCGCAGGAGGATGGAGGTGGCAGGGAGGGGGAAGTCGCTGTACTATGGACTATTCGCGGCCAATGGGTACCTGGTCTCAACTGTTCCAACTGCGGGCTGATAGGGAGGGTACCAGCAGAGATCATCTGCTTCTTGCTCGAGGAGCAGCGGGAGGTGGTATTCAATTCTGGGGATGTGCCCATACATGGGGTGGGGGTCCCAAGGTTGTTTGTTCCCTCAGAGATAGCATGTGGTGCAGAAAGTGGGGGCGGTGGGGGAGAAAGAGACTAGGATGTGACGCCTGGCATCAGCATCACCGAACTCCCTGCCACAGGCCGGGTCATCCTCCATTCTCAGTTGTCTGGCATTCTCACCTTTTCGACTCCTCTCCTTTTCCATTCCCGCATTCACCACTCTTTTTTTTTTAAAAAAAAGAGGTTTACCTGCAGCTACCCCCAGTGCAAGTAGCTTTGGCTCAGGACTTTGAGGCCCTGGGGCAGCTCCACAGCCTCCGCCAGAGTCCAGTTCTGCAGTCAGCTTCCATCAGCCGCTAGGAGTTGAGCACAAGACACAGCTTTGTTCTGCCCTGGTGTTTAAAAGCGACACGTTTACACGTTAGGACTGGGTCTGTGATCTTTGACCTCGTGGGCTGGAAGTTTGACGGACAGCCTGTGGTCAACAAGATTTAAAAAAAAGACGTAACTTCATTTTGCTGCCAAGTAAAACTCTTACAAATGATTAAAATTGAGGACTTGGAAGTTTTTATTTGCGTTTCGACAGTGACGGGAGACCACATCAGTTCATCATATGTGCTGAGTCATGGAAGCCACATTTAAGAATCACTTGGAAGGTTAAATGAGAGAAGACCAATCAGTCTGCAGAGTCATCTTAGTCCTTACCCTGCTGAACAAAACAGACCCCCATACAGTTACACAGTGAGTGACCCTTACCCTGCTGAACAAACACGAACTCCATACGTTACACAGTGAGTAACCCTTTTAACCCTACCGAATAAAGCAAACCCCCACAGTTACACAGTGAGCAATCCTTGCCCTGCTGAGGCAAACAAAAACTCCAATACCGTTACACAGCGATTGGGCTTCACTCCTCGCAATAAACAGAAACTACATAATCACGGACGAGTAAATCCTTACCCTGCTGAGCAAGAATTCAACATGGTTACACACAGTGAGCAGGAGAGCTTTTACCCCACCAAACAAACAGGGATTCCATAATTACACGCAGCAGTCCTTACCCTGCTAAATAAACAGGAACTCCACACAGTTAGCACGACAAATCCTCCAGCACTGTAGTGTAATTAAAAGGAGGGTGGGCTTTAAGGATGCTCGAGCCGACCACACAAACTACAGGCCCGGGTTTTATAGTCACGTTAGTCGGACAAGTACAAGAGAAAAAGGAAGCACTGAGCTATAATCTATTAAGTAACTATACATATATATTCTATAGGAAACTATATGTTTATATTCTATAGGAAGCTTTATATATTCTATATATTACTAAAATGTAAAAAATATAAACCAGGTGGTCCCCCAACCGGTCAATCCTTACCGGACAAACAGATTATCTATTTAAAATTAAAAAAAATAATAATCGACACACACATTAACGGCTAGGAATTGGCCACGGTCACTGAAATATGGAAACGCTTTGCCAAACTGTGCGGCTGCCGTATTTGCACCCAAGTTATGACATGCAAGTTCTTTCTCGGCACCCCGCCCCCCCCCGCCCACCCGACCCCACACCCCCCGACCCCATACCCCCCCACCCCATACCCCCCCCACCCACTTCTGTTTGTGAGCGTCGCACATTCCTCCAGTTCGCCCCCCACCCCCCCTCCGCCATTTATTTATTTATTTAAAAAAGACAGGTTTGTGGGAACGGAGAAGCAGGGATTAAAGTCACAAATCTCGATTTGCTACCAAGTGTTGACGGCAGAAGCACTGGGACGCTGATTTAATTTACTTTGTCTTAACTAAAAAGAAACCACCAGCACACCAACTGAGTTACCTAGGTGATGGTAAGTGTGAACAATGTAAAAGCAACAATTATATATAATATATATATAATTTATATTTTTGTTTACTGAAACATTTCGGTGGAGTCACAAGCAAAACAGTTTTACAATTATGATTTTTTTAAAACTTTTTCTTAAAAAAAATATAAACTTGTTTTCTCTATTTTCGTGCAAAAACAAAAGCATTATTCTACAGAATAAAAGACCCACGGGTTAAACCTAGGTGTGTTATTGGCTATTGGTTTACAGGAAGAATCTCGTCACTGACAACACACACAAGAACAACGTGTTAGGAGTGCAGACTAGAAAAGGTTTCTGGCGAATTCTTACCACTGTTGGGTACTTTGCAGATGTTTGTCCAACTGTTGGGAAAGGGCTGTTAACAAAAAGCCACTGCAACGCAGTGAAAGGCTTTCCGCACGGGTTATACAAAAACAGAGCAGGAATGCAGCTTTGTAAAGAACAGGGAGGAGGGAAAGGTAGATGGGGTAGGGTAGGGCGGTGGGTGAAAGTGACGCTGCGCCAAGTTACTGGAGAGAGACATTGCTGGCTTCAACTGACGGGAGAAAGTCACTGACCTCAGCCATGTTTATGAGAACAGGTCAAGAGCGGTGAGATGACGCTGCCTAGAGTAAGCTCACCCACTAGTGTTCATCGGGGGTGAGTGCTGCTGGAGAACCAGGGGGAGAGAAGGGGAGAGGTTATCTCAGGGCTCTGGGATAAAACCTGTCTCCCCTTCCCTCCTTCCTAAAGGTCTGGAGTGTAACTGGACACCTGGACGCAATGGTTGCCGTACGATCTGGCACCCTTTCCCCCTTTCCACATTAAGCAACTGATTTAAAAAAAAAAATCCTGCTGAAAACGTTCTCATTTGAAGCCGGTGCCTTCAATTAGAAGTCCGGCTTCCAACGCAAGTTGCTTGCGCGTTGGGACCTTTTTGCTACGTCGTAAGCGCTAAAAGCAAATGCACGGGGCCTTCCTAAACTGGCACTGACCAATCGTGAGGACAGCATCACGTCCATAGCGCGCACACTGCCATACCCTGCCTGGACAGACGAGTGTAAATTTTCTAACAATTAAAAAGCGTACACGCACACACGCATGCACGAGCACACACACACGCGCGCACGCACAACACGCAGCTGCTTCTGGAACTCAGATGACACTGGCAGTCGGATGCAGAAACAGAGGCTATCTGGGCACAGGGAGCAAGTGTACGACTGTCAGGTCTTATTCCTAATATTATTGAGAAGGGCAATTAGTAGGGAAAAAAAAATGTTTTCAACTGTCTGAGGCAGGGAAGTCAGTAGAAATCCAACTTGCGGTGTATTTTCAACTCTCACGGCCCAGTGAAGCCAAGTCACCCATGGCAATGGATGCTCCAAGTCCAAATAGCTGTCTTTTTTTTTTAAATATAAATTTTCTGCCACTGTTAAGAGCTTGGCAAATTTCCAGTAGGCGGAGAGCGAATGCACATTACAAGCAAAATCCTCTGGCAATGAACGGGGGGCCTCACTAAGGATGGCCTTGGGCACTGTTTAAAAGGCTGGGGGGGGGGGCTGGGGAATTTATCTGCAGCGTTCCTCCAAGGTGCAAAAGCGTTCTGGCTGCTGGGTTACACATTCCCAATAGTTTATCACGGTGTCTGTGAACCCATCTGCGGTGCTCGTTTGTCTCCCTGTTACCGAGTTTCACAATTTGAAATAAAAACAGGAAGTGCTAGAATAAAACAGCCAGTCCAGCAGCGCCTGCGGAGCTGACGCTTCAAGTCCAATAGGACTCTTCTTCTGACCTCGTTCTGAGCCAGTTCCGAAGAGGAATCCTATTGGGCTTGACACGTTGGCTGTATTTCTTTCTCCTCAGATGCTGCCTGACCGGCTGAGTTTTTCCAACACTTTTTATTTCAGATCTCCAGCATCCGCAATGTTTTGCTTTTGGTCACGACTTAAAATTCCTACTCTTGGGACACATATTGGGTGCAACCATCAGGCGTGCAGCTCCACCCTCCCCCCTCAGTTGGCAGCAGCCTGCAGGCTCTGTTCCTGTGATGTGTGGACAAGAGGTGCCGGTTGTCGCCCCATTAACCCGCTTCACGTGATTGCCAGAACTAACCAGAGATCCACGCCGAACGAGCATGAGAGTTACCCCCACCTCGTCCAGGCTACAGATTTACACTGAGCCAAGTTGACTTGGAATCCAAGCCTAGGTTTCTACTAAGATAAAAGCAAACCGGAGCGGGTGCTGGAAATCTGAAATAAAAACAGAAAATGCTGGAAACACTCAGCAGGTCTAACAGCATCTGTGGAGAGAGAAAAAAAAAAGTTAACGTTTTGAATCCGTCTGACTCCTCTTCTCTCCACAGATGCTGTTAGACCTGCTGAGTTTTTCCAGCATTTTCTGTTTTTGTCCCGGATTTCTACTGATGCTTCGAGGGGAATACGTGCTCATTCGCACTCACCACCCCAACCAGTGTCTTTTGTTGATGGGTATACAGATACCGCTTAACGCTTAGGATTAACAGTGGGGAATTGGTGCAAAGCACACTCACACGCACAGAAGTTCTCTACTTGGCCCTGCCAAAATGGGGAGACTTCACTCTGAATCAGCAAACTTGCAAAGTTTTAACAGGTCAGCTTGGCCCCTCGCAGCTGAAGCACAGTAGAGTGCGCAGAAGTGGATGGATGGATTAGGTCTGAACTGCATCACGTACCCCAGGGGCTTCTCTTCCACAGCACGCCTGCCACCCCAAACACATTACCCCTTCTATTCCAGTGACCTGCATGTTAAAAAATCAAATCAAAATGATAAACGATGGCAAGGATGCAAACATCAGCATTCCGAGACAGTGCCTGGGAACTAACACAAAACTGGTGCGCACACTCGTACTCCCACCGCCTGCATTTCAAAAGTGTGTGTGTATGTGTATTTGGGGGGGGGGTGAGGTGAGGGTGATAGGAAAGCAAAAAGGGCATTAAAATTTAGATCACTCAAGAAATGGGGCAAAGAGCAAGGGCAGTTTTCGTAAAGTTTTCGCCAAGATCAAGAGCGTTGCTCATCAAGAAACGATGTCACCAAGTGTCGGAAATAGCCACGGTGCCACTTTCCTCATGAAAATAGCAGGCCTGCCCCACCCTCAAACACAAATTTGTGACAGAGGTTTCAAAGCAGGCACAAAGTAAAACTGTGACAAGTAATACTGGCCGGAGGTCATTTAAAAAAAAACAAAAGACAGGCTTTGGCCTTCTGCGTTGATTAAATTGCCTGTGCAAGCCCCTACCTCTGCAAAATGGCAGTCGCACAATAGCGATGAAAATAAAATCAAACGCCAGCATGCAGCAGACTGCAGAGCGCGTTAGGGGCGAACAACCATTGAGTAATTACTACTCTAGATGTCACAAGGCAGTTTGAAGTAGTCTCTCAGGCAGAACGCAAGCTTTTACAGTGGAATTGCTCGGAGCTGTTCGAGTAAAATAAAACGACGGACAGATAAAAGCCTGTGTGAAACCACTGTCTGGCTGTGGTACAATATCCAAATTAAAGCGGCAGATGCATATGAATTGCCCCATTGTTCGAAAGAGTTAGAAAGGGACAGAGAGCCAGTACATCCCGGTCAGCATCTGCTTTCCTCTCTTCCTGTGCTTGAAGTCTGGTCAAGGCTGTGGCAGCCCTGGATGAACAATGAACAGGGATTTATAACCCCAACTTCAGCATCTGAACCAGAACAAAAAGTGCCCATTCCCAAAGGTTGCCTCGGGTCTTTTGGAATTGCACGCTAACCTTGACAAGCGCAGCTTCCCTCACCTTAGCATCATCCCACCTATAATTACAACATGAATAAAACCAGGCCTACTGAAGCATCACACCTTCTGACTCAGCTTTCACTTCTGACTTAAAACATACAAGTTCACGATAAGTGACCCATAAGAAAGAGAGGTGCGCTATCCTTTGTTTACTGGCCTGTAGAAGAACTGATATATCCAAAATGCTCGAGTTTGCACTTCTTGAATTGGATCAGTGACATGATCTGATCGCGTCAGTCCCAACACGAGGGAACTCTGTGCTATGCAACATCAGGGTGCAAGACACGGATGTTACAGGTCTGTCACTGGGAGTGAGAGGACATGGAGCTGTACAACATTAGGGTGCAGGATACTGACGGTTACAGGTCTGTCACTGGCAGTGGGAGGACATCGAGCTGTACTTTAGGATGCAGGATACTGACGGTTACAGGTCTGTCATTGCTGGTGAGAGGACATCGAGCTGTACATTAGGGGGCAGGATACTGACGGTTACAGGTCTGTCACTGGGAGTGGGAGGACATCGAGCTGTACATTAGGATGCAGGATACTGACGGTTACAGGTCTGTCACTGGGAGTGGGAGGACATCGAGCTGTACATTAGGGGGCGGGATACTGACGGTTACAGGTCTGTCACTGGGAGGACATCGAGCTGTACATTAGGGGGCAGGATACTGACGGTTACAGGTCTGTCACTGGCAGTGGGAGGACATCGAGCTGTACATTAGGGTGCAGGATACTGACGGTTACAGGTCTGTCACTGGAAGTGGGAGGACATCGAGCTGTACGCCATTAGGGGGCAGGATACTGACAGTTAAAGGTCTGTCACTGTAGGGTGGGAGAACACTGAGCTGTACAACGTCAGGGAGCAGAATACTGACGGTTACAGGTCAGTCATTGGTGGTGGGAGAACACCGAGCTGTACAACATTAGGGTGCAGGGTACTGATGATAACAGGTCTGTCACTGGGAGTGGGACATCAAGCTGTACAACATTAGGGTGCAGGATACTGACGGTTACAGATCTGTCACAGGGAGTGGGAGCAGTCTGTGGGAATCACACAAACAGGGTGTTGGCTTAAGTGCGATTTCCTCCTCTCTCCCCCACAGCCTACTGGCATCAATAAATACCAGAAGTGGCAAGGTGGCAATCTTGCAAAATAAATTTGGGTTGATTCTTTACAAGAAATTTACTGTTAATGATCAAACTGAATGGCAGAAGGAAATTTTCAATACACATTACAGGGGTTGACAAAAAGTTGGTCTTATTTTGTCACCTACGTCAAGGCACCATGTTGCTTCAGTCCCCAAGATGTGCATGCAAATTGAGACGTCTGTAGTGTGTAAGTCACTGCTGGTCCACCTACTCGTGTCAATGAGCACACAGGGTAGTTAAAAAAAAACACCATCTCTTCTTTAAATTTCAGAAATTCCTAAGCTCCTTTTTTCTTGGATAATCAGTTGAATTCTCTCCCTCTCTTTCATCCTTTGCGCCCTTGCTAACGATTCACTGTTAATTCTGGCAGAGCGCTCTTCTCTGGCATTAAAAGCCTTAGTCCAAGGATTCCAAACTTTACTGGTAACTGCAGTTAGTGACCTGCGAAATAATGATAAAGTAGAGGAAGTTGAATGTAATTAAGCTGGGCAAATCTACAGGCCAGTTGCTCCCAGATCCCACCCTGCCCGACTGGGACTTACTGCAGAGGCAGCTGAAAACCAAGATTGCACTAGGCCCATGTAGATTGTGGTGCAGGTGCCTAGGAGAGCCACTGGCTATAGAGTTTTCAAAGGTGGGAAACAGAGTGGTTTGGGGGGGGGGGGGGGGAAGAGAGAGAGAGAGAGAGAGAGAGAGAGAGAGAGAGAGAGAGAGAGAGAGAGAGAGAGAGGGGGGGGCCACTCAAGAAACAAAAGGGAAACTGCTCACAGACATTGGCAGAGTGCACGCTCAAAGCTGTAGAATTTTACACGTGAAGAAAAGCCATCTAGGTTTTGCAGCAAAGACAGCACGGACGCACTGCTTTGTCCTGAGCGTGACGGAAAGCTGCCCCCCACCCGCCCCCCCGCTCAGAAAGCAAATCCATATTCGGGAGCAGTTTGGAGGGTTTTCTCGTTGAGAAACAATGCCCGTGGCCACTGCTTAGTGGAGAAACATCAGTTTTGTTACTGAGACCCACTAAATAGCTAATGAAACCATAACGGAGTTACATGCACGCTCACATTTTCAATAAATATAAATACTAACTTTAAAAAGGTGCAATTTAGTGCATTTTAAAGGCGCTAAAAAAAACTTAAACACAAGTGCTTAACTGTACCTTGAATGTAAAGGGTGGGGGGGGGTGGTGTGGGGGAGGAGAAATTCAGGTCACACATTAAACCAGGTCCCTGTCTGCCTGTTTAGGTTGCTGTCAAAGTTTCAATGGCAATATTTGGAAGGAGTGGGGTGGGAGTTCTCCGCAGTGGCCTGGGACCAATATCCTCATTTAGAAAAGAAAATTAGCGGGTCATTCGTATCATGAGAGTTCTGTGGGACACTGCCGCAGCAGAATGCTTTCAGTGTTTGCCTACGTAACAGTCACTGCAGTTAAAAAAAAAATTGTTGCTCGGAACTCTTCTGGGATGCTCCATTGCGAAATTTAAAGTTTAAATTTATATATCACTTGTGTTCTTCCCCCACCCTCATCTGAAGATTTTGGCGCGGTGGGGGGGAGCGGGTGGTTGGTTGG
This sequence comes from Cetorhinus maximus, assembly GCF_964194155.1. NCBI lineage: Eukaryota > Metazoa > Chordata > Chondrichthyes > Lamniformes > Cetorhinidae > Cetorhinus > Cetorhinus maximus. Next base: position 76,763 of record NW_027596881.1, read on the forward strand.
TGGCAGGGGGCGGGGGAAGATACAAATCTCGACCTTGCTGTAGGATCCTGCAGTCTAGTTTACACAGCCAAGTAAAACCCTCATCCCTGTGCACCAGCACAGCCTTGAAATTTGAATTACAGCTTGACAGGATTTAAACCAGTGGCTTCCTCGACACTCATGCGCTACTGATGGGAAATTTGGAAAATGCACAAGCCTGAGTATGCCTTGCAATTTGACTGTCCCGACCTCAAAACACAGGTTGCTACCTCCTTAGCACAGAGGACATCGGCATACACGGGGTTGTACACGAGCCTCAAGAGGAGCACTGCACAAACAACACACTTAAAACAGGCTGCTCCTTCCTGAAAAGTAGAATTCAAATCCACAGCACAGTCAACACTGCCATCCAGGTTAATCCAAGATAAGTTGCCTTGGCTCCATGTTACAGCATTTGATGCTCTGACACTAAGAAGCTGCCTGCTGTCAATAACATCTATTACATCTATCTCTTCGCACTCTGGGTGGGGAGGCGGGGGGGACGCGGTGTGGGTGGGTGCTTGGTTGCGCATTCAGCAGTTCTACTGTAATGCACTAGCTGGGTAGGGGGTGGGCGGTGGTCAAGGGGCAAGGTGGGGGGGAGATGAGGGGAGGAAGGGAAGAGCCTCCACAGTAAAACTCATGACCTGGTCAATGGCCTTTCTACGGTGTTTCATCAATAACCTGGTCAGCATTTACGAAGGTACAGGATTTCTGACCAAGATTGTTATGAGGCGATGGCTGGGAGAACATGCAACATACACAATCGTGCGTGTGCCATTCTTTCAAAGTATCAGGTATCTGCCATTCCCTTTTTGTTTAACTCTGCAGTCTCCTTTTGCAGCACCCTTGTCAACCATTTCCACTTCTGACAGAATGCTCTAAACCGCAGACACCTGTCCATAGTGATAACTCTGTGGCTAGATGACAGGACTGAACCGGTCAACACCCCATCGGGTCCAACCCACCTCCCCACACCGTCGGAGATGAAAAACCGAAAAGGGGGGGGGGGGGGGGGGGGGGGGGGAGGAGGGGCAAAAAAAAAAACCCAGAAAGGGAACAATTTTTTAAATTTTATTTTAACAAAACATTCGGTGAAACCGGAGATTCCAAAGCCCGCTACTGAGGCTGGGTAAAACTCAGTCCTTACCCCACCACCCTGGCTCCCTCGTCAGCAGCAGCAGCAGCCCAGCGTTATCCCTAAAAGAACAACTGGACCTCAGCCTTCATTTTTTTTTAAACTCTTCAATCAGCTCGAGCTGCCGGTGCCATTTTGAAAAAAAGTCAGTCAAATGTTTGGAAACGTAGGGCATCAGCAGATTTCAGGCAGCCTGACCAGATCATACTTTGTTTTTTTTTAAAAAAAAACACACAATCAAAACTATTAAGATAGAAATAATATTACGATATAAAGGACAGCTTACAGTACAGTAAAATCCTCTAGTTGACAGTGCAAGCGGGAAGAATAAGATTCAAGGCTAGCAGACAGTTCATAGCCAGCTCAGCGGAAAGACGGGATGTGGAAACCAGATTGGTTGTATCAACGCCAGGATACAGAAAGTGTTTCAAGTGTTTGCAACCCTTAACGTAGTACAGCGGAAGCACAGGCTTTGCTCTCGCCCGGACACATGATATCGAAACAACAGTCTAATGTGGGAAGTAGACAGAACACTATCTTGGGAACTATACTCCACTCATCTACGTGTCCTATATATATGTGTATAAAAAAAAAGTTGGTCATTTTTGGATATTTTTTTTTTAAATCCTTACTCCCCCCCTCCCCCCCCCCCACCCCAAACCCGCCATTTACTCCTCTCACCACCCACAAACCAGAAGGAGCAACTTTTCTACTGGGCAGAAGTGCAGTAAGGCTGAATTTCTAAAACCAGGGTCGAAGGGGGGGGGGGGGGGGTTTATTCAGAGTGTTCCGCACACAATTTAAAGAAACAAGGGTCATGATCAATAACAGGGCAACCCATGGATGGCCAGGTTTACGAAGAGGGTCTAGTCTACAATTTAGCGGGAGAGAGAGCGCAAGGGTGTTCATCTTCGAGCGTCACCCAAGAGCGGGTGGATTTAAAAAGATATACACGGTTGCATGATTTTGCAAGATCTGTAACACTGGGGAAATCGATGAGCAGTCCATAATCATCTAAAGGGCTCCCATGGTTTTGAAAGCTTGCTGCATAATTCTGTCCCCCTCATCATCATCATCAGTCTTACTAAAATAAAAATCGAAGGGAAAAGCCCCACCGTCGAAAAATAAAAGGTTGCCCCCTCCCCAAAACTCCCCGTGAAGCTCTTGGGCCTTTGACGAGCACATAATGTACCCTGTTCTAGACAGAACACACTATTCACGGTCAGGGTCCCTCTCCACATGAGGGAGATTGTTTTTTATATATATATATATATATATATATATATATATATATATATATTCGTCCTCCTCCCCTCTCCTACAACCCCCACCCACAGCCCTGTTCTGCACCGACAGCCAGCAGAATTGGCAACCTTCACTCTGGGGTTCAAAGAGCACTCCAGGGTAGTTTCAGTGCCGGTCGTTCCCTAACCCAGGCTGGGCTCAACAATGTCTCACTATGCCGTACATTTTGCCTCAAAAGTCCAGCGCCATTGTGCACATCCTCACTAATTTCACAAATTGAGCCGGTGCGCAGTTGTCTCGGTTCACTCAGGGGCAGTAGAGTGGGCAGGCCAGGTGGCGTCTTTCTCTTAACTCTACACAGTTCAGGTTGTACTCATCAGCACAATATCCACCTTCGCCACAGCTGGGATGCTCTGTACCCTCATCTATTACGGTGCAGAAAAGTGTCCCTTTCCTAGCACGGTTGAGGGTGCAGGGCACCCCCGGGTCAAAGGCGGGCTTATTTAACAAGATGTGCTCTCTTCGATCTCAGGCCCAACACAACATGTAAAAGTCCCTCGGCTGAGGGTGGTGGACATGAGTGACCATGAGTCTCACACTCGTGCCCGTTCACCAAATGGGCCATCCACTACTCAAGTGACTGGGGACGAGCGACATGTCTTGTCGAGTGCCTCAGCACACAATGGACGGCTGATTCTCCAATCAGGGCACCGCAGAAAAGGGTCCAAGGTGTCTCAAATCCAACGAGCGCGTCGGTGTAACTTTAAAAAAAAAGGTTGGTGCATTATTGGTCTCCTGCCTCCAGATGTCAGTCGCACAGCTAGCAAGGACGACAGCATGACAAGCCGGCGACAGGCATTTAAAGGGCACAACAGCATCAGTGCACCTACTTTCTCCCCACCCCCACAGTACGGACTCTGTGGGTCCAACATCAAACTCAAATTGGGCTGAGGAGTTCAGAGGTGCATTGATCTAAGACCTTAGCAACTTGGGTTGCGGGTGGGGGGGGCCGGTGGGCAGGTGTCACTAACATCCTACTGACTGAAGGTGGACTCTGTGACCAGATCACAGAAGGCACAGTGAGCTTTTTCCTTTTTTTTTTATTATTCTGAATGGGAGGAGGGAAGGAGGAGGATGGTGGGGAAGGGGCAACCTCTCGTTCGCTATCTTTTCGAGGGCCGAACAAAACACAAAGACAGACTGAACATTTGACCACCTAACAGATGCAAACACTTCAAGGAAGAAATTAGAAATTAACTCTTGCCCCAGATAAGCTTCGAGGTTCAGCATCACTGCTCTGGAAAGCCTTCGTTAGAGCCCTACTCACAAGGAGAAAAAGACACAACAGCTGCCTCGTTCATTTTTTTTTTCCTTCTTCCTATCAAAGTCAGCTAACTCTCTCTGAAACGGTCGCCCGAGTATCTGCCGACTCTTCTCTGCTCGGCCTCGGCACGGTCGAGATGACGCCCCTCTGATCACCCTCGCCTCTCAGTTTGCCCTTCTCTGCAAGCTCAGTCTTTGAGGGCTCCTTTGGAAACAGGTCAGCCTCGGGTCTGCTTCGCGGAGGCTTCTCCTCCGCGCACGCTCTGGTGCTCAAGTCTTTGGGTTCTGAGGGGCTCCTCCTGTCCTTGGAGCTCTCCGCCTCTTGAGCAGTCACCTCCTTCAGCTCCGGCTCCTTGGGGTCAGCAGGGTGAGGGGGCTCCTTCTTGACGCTCCGGCCCTTTGGGCTCCCCTCTCTTGCCTTGTGAATCACACTTTTAATGCTTTTCTGTCCTTTCCCACTTTTCTCGCCAGCATCCACCACTGACTGTTCGGGTTGGGTGCTTTCCTTCACTACCGAGCTTCCCACCACTGGTATGCTGGTGTCCTCCTCGAAGATGCGTGTACTTTTTCTCTTTTTCAGGGGTGAACTCTCCTCCCCCAGGTTTCTCTTTTTGATTGGCAAAACAGTCACTTCTTCAGGCTTGATGGAAGACTCCTTGATGATTTTCTTCTTCACGGCTGGCACCACGGTGGCCCCGCCCGGCTTTCTGCCCCTCTTCTTCGGGACAGCCTTGGGCTCGACGTCAGACTTCCTCTTCCTGCCAGGGCCGCCTTTCCGCACCTTTGGAAGCTGCTCCGTGGAAGACGTGGCTCCTTCGGCTTTCTGCAGCAGGGGAGCCGAGAAAGGCATTTTAACCAGGAGCTTTGCCGCGCTTTTGTCCGACAATCTTTTCGACGGGCCGCCTTTCTGCACCCTCTTGTCCTTGCCGCTGCCTTTAGGCCTGCCCCGCCCTCTTCCTGTGCCAGCCGACTTGGGGCTCTTTGGCTTTTTGGGCGGTTTTTTCTCTCTCCTTGAGGGGCTCCCTCGGCCTGTGACCGTGAAGTCAAAGTCACTGGGGTCGAGGGTGGTATCGCCAACCTTCTCGAAGTGTGCCAGGAGCTCCACTTTGGAACGGAACGCCTTTCCTTGTGGGCTAAAGGACGGAAAGAAAAAGGCAGAGTAAAAAACGGAGAAGTGGCTTATGTGCCCGATAAATGCACTTTAAAGTTGCAAACTGCCGCTCGTCACCTTCCCTCCACTCCCAACGACAGACCCTAGCTTTGCTTTCTGGTCTGCCAATTCGCAGACACGAGTGGGACCAGACTTACGAATCTCTAAGCTAGTTGCACAGGATAGAGTTTCTGCTTGCCCAACGAGCAGTGCGCAACTCTTCCTCTGCTGGAGACAGACTCAATTTACCTACAGACAGGGGCTGGGGTGAACTAATGCTTTTGGATCCCCAAGTATTGCTGGAGTTTAACCACCTGAAACCATGAAGCCTTCCATGGCTAGAAGGCTTCCCACCGCCTCCCCAGCCCAGGATCACCTTACCCACTAGGAAACTGCTTGCAAGGCTGGCTGGAGCCAAACGGGAAGAGCCTCAGTTATCAGCTCGCCGACCAAATCTCGTTTAGAGCGTGGATGGGTGGTGGAAAGAGAAAGAGAAGGAGCAAATGAAATCCCTTTCCTTTACTATGATCAAGCCGAAATGCTAACACCCTTTCACTCTCTACAGGTGCCTACAGCATTTTCTATTTTTATTCCTCTTTCATTTTCATACTTTACCACACTCATACATAGGATTCTATAGGATATAGGACACAGAAACAAGCCATTTGGCCCAACCAATCCATGCTGGTGTTGAGCCTCCTCCCATCTTTATTCATCTAAATCTACCATCATAACCCACTACTCCACTCTCCCTTATCTGCTTGTCCAGTTTCCCCTTAAACACTCACTGTAGGAGTGAGTTCCACATTCTCACCGCTCTCTGGGTAAAGAAGTTTCTCCTGAATCCCCCGGTTGGATTTCTTGGGGACTGTCTCATATTGACGGCCTCTAGTTCCGCTCTTCCCCACAAAATGAAACATTCTCTCTGTCTCCACTCGATCAAAACCTTTCATCATTTTGATTAGGGTCACCTTCCTCAGCCACCTCTTTTCAAGAGAAAAGAGCATTGAAGCCTGTCAATGCTTTCCTGAGATGGATACCCATGCATTTCTTGGATCACCCTTGTCAATCTCCCCACCCTCTTCAGTGTCTTGATGTCCTTTTGATAATATGGCGACCTGAACTGCATGTAGTGAGGTCTAACAGAGATTCAGTACAGGTTCAGTATAACTTTCCTACTTTTTAATTCTATCCCTTGAGAAATAAAGCCCAGTGTTTGGTTTGCTTTTTTAAAAAATATACAGCCGAGCCTGATAAACTACCGGTCTTTTATAAAGTTCTTCCATATATCACCCCAGTAAGACAAATTAGAAAAATACTCCAGGGAGCTTAGTTGAGAAGTTTAGTGAGCAGCGGAACTGTGTAGACCAGGAAGGTACCAGGTTTGATCCATGCTCTGAGTCAGGTCAATTGAGCTCAGCCACGATGGTGAGTGCCAGAGTATCTGGGTGAGAGATGGGATACTAGCCAGAATTCCCACTGCTGATCACTGTGAGCATACCCAGGTCAGGTAAGGTTTAGCAGTGATGCCCCCCTGCAGACTGACTTGTGCTGGGTTGCATAGAGAATTGCCATTCGAGTCAGGGGCTTGGAAGCAGTCAAACAAGCACGCAATTTGCATTTGTAAAGCGCTTTTATCATAGACAAACATCCCACAAGCACTACACAGGAGCATTATCAAACATAATTTTACACCGAGCCACATAGGAATACTTGAACAAGCGATTGAAAGCTCCGACAATGAGGTAGTAAGAAGTGTCTTAAAGGAGGGAGAGCTAGAGACAGAGGGATTTAGGGAGGTAATTCCAGAGTTTCGAACCTAGGTGGCTGAAGGCACAGCTGCCGATGGGGAGCGATGGAAACTGGGGACGTGCAGGAACGCAGAATTGGAAGAGCACAGAGATTTTGGGCAGGAGGGGGGCTGGGGGAGGTTACAGAGATAGGGAGGGTTGTAGGGGCTGGAGGAGGTTACAGAGATAGGGAGGGTTGTAGGGGCTCGAGGAGGTTACAGAGATAGGGAGGGTTGTAGGGGCTGGGGGAGGTTACAGAGATAGGGAGGATTGTAGGGGCTGGAGGAGGTTACAGAGATAGGGAGGGTTGTAGGGGGCTGAAGGAGGCTACAGAGATAGGGAGGGTTGTAGGGGCTGGAGGAGGTTACAGAGATAGGGAGGGTTGTAGGGGCTGGAGGAGGTTACAGAGATAGGGAGGGTTGTAGGGGCTGGAGGAGGTTACAGAGATAGGGAGGGTTGTAGGGGCTGGAGGAGGTTACAGAGATAGGGAGGGTTGTAGGGGCTGGAGGAGGTTACAGAGATAGGGAGGGTTGTAGGGGGCTGAAGGAGGCTACAGAGATAGGGAGGGTTGTAGGGGCTGGAGGAGGTTACAGAGATAGGGAGGGTTGTAGGGGCTGGAGGAGGTTACAGAGATAGGGAGGGTTGTAGGGGCTGGAGGAGGTTACAGAGATAGGGAGGGTTGTAGGGGCTGGAGGAGGTTACAGAGATAGGGAGGGTTGAAAGGCCTGGAGGAGGTTACAGAGGTAGGAAGGGTTGCAGGGGCTGGAGAAGTGTAGAGAGATAGGGAGGGTTGTCAGGGCTTGTGGAGATTAGAGATAGGGAGGGTTGGAGGGGCTGAAGGAGTTTAGAGCGATAGGGAGGGGTGTAGGTGCTGGTGGAGGTTACAAAGATAGGTAGGGGCTATGGCCATGGAGGGATTTGCAAATGAAGATGAGAATTTTAAAAGTCAACGTGTTGAGGACTGGGAGCTAATGGAGGTCAGCAAACACAAGGGGTGGTGGTTGAACAGGACTAGGTGCGAGTTGGGATAGTTGTAGATGAGCTTAAATTTAGAAAGGGTGTAACTGGGGAAGCCAGCTAGGAGGGCACTGAATAGTCACGTCCGGCGGGAACAAAATCATGGATGAGGGTTTCACCAGATGCGGTGAGGCAGAGCAAACGAGACCCTGCACTAGACAAAGCACCGAAAGATTGGGGTGGGGGGGGGGAGAGACAAGAGGGGAGACTCCGATAAGTAGGTTTTAAAGAAGTTAAAGTCCTATTTTAAGGGTTACCTACTTGATAATGTACACATCGTACTTTCCCGCCGATCGTCCCGACTTCCTCTGTTTCAGCTTCCGCGTCCAGCCCTCAGGGAGCGTGGGGTCATCGTACAGTGGGCCCCGGTCTCGGATCAGGGAGCGCCTTGGCTTTGGAGTGGAAGGGGTAGCCGCGACCGCTCCCTCTTGCTCCGCTGTCTCAGCTTTGTTACCGTCGGCCGGCTCAGGGACCAGAGCTTCGGCCGGCTGGGCTTCTCGGTGCTTCTCGTCATCTCGCTCCTCCTTTTTCTTGTGTTTCTTCACTTTCAGCAGCTTCTCCCTTTGCCCAGCCTGCTCGTGGTCTTCAGATTTCTCTTCGCTGCAACAACAACAAGAAACCATCACTTTGTTTTTTTTAAAAAGGGAAAAAAAGTGTGTTGCGACTCATAGAAAACAAGAGCTCATTTAAAGATCCTTTCAGAATTTCCCCATACAGCCACCACTGACGGGTCAAAACACCGGTGACGATGCCTGCTGCTCAAACCCGGCGACGCTTGTGCGTCAGGCTCAGTAACTTGTCCAAGCCCTCAACGTCCTGTATCCCAGCCCAGCAAACACTGCCCTCTCCGGCCCCCAGTCCCACTCAGGAAAGCACCTCGCTCCCTTGCCTCAATTTCTAACGCAACCGAGAACCACACACAGAACATGAAAATCTTTCAAATAAACACGGCAAATGCTGGGAAAAGTACAGCGACAACTGGCATTTAAGTACCTCCTGTAAAAGGTAAGGAAACATCCCAGAGCACTTACAGGGGCATAAGCAGATTTTTAAAAATGGAGGGGTGACTACAAGCTTTGTCAGAGAGCTAGGCTTCAAGGGCGGCTTTAAAGGAGGACAGACTGGGGCATTTTGCTATGTTAAAGGCACTATATAAACGCAAGTTGACGGACCTGTGTATTTTCCAGGATGCAAAATACAACCCATGAAGTGCCGTAAACACCTCCCCCGCCACAAAAAGCATCTAATGACACAGCAAAGCTCAGATAAACAGCCTGGCTGCCACAGCGACTTTGCAAAACAAAAATCAAACCATTACACAAACGCCACCAACTTCTCTCTCTCTGTCCCCCCCTCATTCATAAACGCAAGTTAGCTTATTTGTCTAAACACAATTATGGATAAAAGGACTGTTCAGCTGTGTTGAGGCTGTACATGAAAAATATTCCATCCCCAATACACCAGGGTACAGTGTCAAAGCAGAAGAAGAAATTTTATAGTCTATTTTGACAACTCGATTTTTAATCAAACGATATAGCTGATAAAAACAAAAAACTACTGCGGATGCTGGAAATCCAAAACAAAAACAGAATTACCTGGAAAAACTCAGCAGGTCTGGCAGCATCAGTGGAGGAGAAAAGAGTCGACGTTTCGGGTCCACACGACCGGTCGTGTGGACCCGAAACGTCGACTCTTTTCTTCTCCACCGATGCTGCCAGACCTGCTGAGTTTTTCCAGGTAATTCTGTTTTTGATATAGCTGATAGTCTTCATGCATCTGTGCTCAATAGATAATGAACACAGACTTACAAGAATAGGATTCTTCACAGCATTTACATACGCAAGTCCTGGTAACTTCAGCAATTACCTCAGTAAGCAGTAATAAACTTCAATGACTCACTTTAAAACAACTTCTGAAACAGTGAAGGCCCATTTGCGTGCAAATCCTGTTTGCACACAGCCCTTCCAAACTCCCAACACGATTTTGCTCGCTAGCGCGTGAGGCAAGGATTTGCCCTCGGTGTCCCCACACTCTCTGTTGCACAGGCGGCGCAGCTGTAAGCATGGGCAGGCAGCTCCACATCCCTTCCCCGTGCTCCAGCAGAGATAAGCAAGTAGAGGCAGAGCTGCAGCTTGGGTAGAGCAGGCCCCAGTAAAAGCTATGGTTCTAGAATAGTTAACATGGCTGTTCCACGCTTGCAAGGGGAGGCTGAGGCGTCTTGGTAACGTCACTGGACTAGTAACCCAGTCACTGCTCTCGTGGACATGGGTTCGAATCCCGCCATGGCAGCTGGTGGAATTTAAACACAATCAATAAAAGTCCAGAATTTAAAGCTAGACTTAGTAATGGTGACCATGAAACTATCGTCAAGGTGAAAGCAAAACACAGCAGATGCTGGAAATCGGGAACAAAAACGCGGGAAATGCTGGAAAAACTCAGGTCTAGCAGCATTTGTGGAGAGAAAAACAGAGAACGTTTCGAGTCCGTATGACTCTTCTTCTTCAGAAGAGGGGTCATGTGGACTCGAAACGTCAACTGTTTCTTTCCCCATGGATGCTGCCAGACCTGCCGAGTTTTTCCAGCGTTTTCTGTTTTGTTTCATGAAACTATCGCCGACTGTTGTAAAAGCCCATCTGGTTCACTAATGATCTTTCGGGAAGGGAATCTGCCGTCCTTACCCGGTCTGGCCTACATGTGACTCCAGACCCACAGCAATGCGGTTGACTCTTAACTGCCCCTCTGAAATGGTCTAGCAAGCCACTCAGTTCAGCTGAATTTAGTCACAGGAATAGTGTTAGTTTCAGTTTCGTTTCTGAACTTCAAGGTTTTGTTTCATTTACTTTATAGTCTTTGGAAGAACATCGATCCCAGTTTTAGGTGAGCGCTTCTAAAACTGGAGTCATATTTCAGTTTTACTCTTGGAATTTAAAAAAATGTTATTTTAGAGCTTTGTACTTTTGTCCTGATCATCTGAGAAACATTGAGAAATGTCTCAGAAAATGCCCCAAATTTTTTATTTCACTAATCACTGGGGGCACGCAAAAAATAATAATCGGGAAATAACGATAATACAATTTACACAATAAATGGAAGGATACTGAGAGGTGTAGAAGAAATGTGGGACGTTGGAGTGAATGCCCACACATCCCTGAAGGTAGCAGGGCAGGTCAATAAGGTGGTTAAAAAGGCATAGGAAATCCTTTCCTTCATTAGTGAGGTATAGAATATAAGGGCAGAAAGGTCATGCTGGAACTATATAAAACACTAGTTAGGTTACAATGCGAGAACTGTGTGCAGTTCTGGTCACCTCATTCCAGAAAGGATGTCATTCCATTAGAGAGGGTACAGAGGAGATTTACGAGGACGTTGCCAGGACTGGAAAATTGCAGCGATGAGGAAAGATTGGATAGGCTGTGGTTGTTCTCCTTGGAATAGAGGAGGCTGAGGGGAGATTTAATTGAGATGTACAAAATTGTGAGGGGCCTGGACAGAGTGGATGGGAAGAGCCTATTTGCTCCAGCAGAGAGGTCAGTGACTAGGGGGCATAGATTTAAAGTGATTGGTAGAAAGATTAGAGGGAAAATTAGGAAAATCTTTTCACCCAGAGGGCTGTGGGTCTGGAACTCACTGCCTCAAAGGGTAGTTGAGGCAGAAACCCTCAACTCATTTAAAAAGGTGCCTGGACACACACCTCAAGTGCTGCAATCTGCAGGGCTATGGACCAAATGCTAAAAAGAGGGATTTGGCTGGGTGGCTTGTTTTTCAGCCAGTGCAGACACGATGGGTCAAGTGGCCTCCTTTATTTTTATTCATTTATGGGATGTGGGCTTAGCTGGCTGGGCCAGCATTTATGCCCATCCCTAGTTGCCCCTGAGGTGGTGGTGATGTGCTGCCTTCTTGAACCGCTGCAGTCCATGTGGTGTAGGTCCACCCACAATGCTGTTAGGGAGGGAGTTCCAGGATTTTGACCCAGCGAAAGTGAAGGAGCGGCCGATATATTTCCAAGTCAGGGTGGTGAATGACTTGGAGGGGAACTTGCAGGTGGTGATATTAGCATCTATCTGCTGCCCCCTTGCCCTTTGAGATGGTAGTGGTTGTGGGTTTGGAACGTTCTGTCTAAGGAGCCTTGGTGAATTCCTGCAGTGCATCTTGTCGATGGTACACATTGCTGCTACAGGGAATCGTGGTGGAGGGAGTGAATGTTTGTGGTTGTGGTGCCAATCGAGCGGGCTGCTTTGTCCTGGATGGTGTCGAGCTTCCTGAGTGTTGTTGGAGCTGCACTCATCCAGGCATCACACATCACACTCCTGACTTGTGCCTTGTAGATGGTGGACAGAGGGAGTAAGGAGGTGAGTTACTTGTCGCAGGATTCCCAGCCTCTGACTTGCTCTTGTAGCCACAGTACTTATATGGCTGGTCCAGTTCAGTTTCTGTCAATGGTAACCGCCAGGATGCTGACAGTGGAGAATTCAGTGATGGTAATGCCAATGAACATCAAGGGGCAATGGTTGGATTCTCTCTTGTTGGAGATGATCATTACCTGGCACTTGTGTGGCATGAATGTTACTTGCCACTTGTCAGCCCAAGACTGGATATTGTCCAGGTCTTGCTGCATTTGGAATTGGACTGCTTCAGTATCTGAGGAGTTGCGAATGGTGAACATTGTGCAATCATCAGTGAACATCCCCACTTCTGACCTTATGATGGAAGGAACTCGTTGATGAAGAAGGTGAAGATGGTTGGGCTGAGGATACTACCCTGAGGAATTCCTGCAGTGATGTCCTGGAGCTGAGGTGACTGACCTCCAACAACTACAACCATTTTCCTTTGTGCTAGGTATGAATCCAACCAGTGGAGAGTTTTCCCTGATTCCCATTGACTCTAGTTTTGCTAGGGCTCCATGATGCCACACTTGGTCAAATGCAGCCTTGATGTCAAGGGCAGTCACTCTCACCTCACCTCAGGAGTTCAGCTGTTTTGTCCATGTTTGAATCAAGGCTGTAATGAGGTCAGGAGCTGAATGACCCAGGTGGAACCCATACTGAGCACCTGTGAGCAGGCTATTGCTAAGCAAGTGCTGCATGATAGCACTGTTGATGACCCCTTCCATTACTTTACTGATGATCGAGAGTAGACTGGTGAGGTGGTAATAGGCCAGGCTGGATTTGTCCTGCTTTTTGTGTACAGGACATACCTGGACAATTTTCCACGTAGCCGGGTAGATGCCAGTGTTGTTGCTGTACTTGAACAGCTTGGCTATGGGTACGGCAAGTTCTGGAGCACAAGTCTTTAGTACTATTGCTGGAATATTGTCAGGGCCCATAGCCTTTGCACTATCCATTGCCTTCAACCATTTTTTGATATCACGTGGAGTGCATCGAATTGGCTGAAGACGGGCATCTGTGATGCTGGGGACCTCCAGAGGTGCTGAGATGGATCATCCACTCAGCACTTCTGGCTGAAGATTGTAGCAAATGCATCAACCTTATCTTTTGCACAGATGTGCTGGGCTCCTCCATCATGGGGGTATTTGTGGAGCCTCCTCCTCCAGTGAGTTGTTTAATTGTCCACCACCATTCACGGCTTGATGTGGCAGGACTGCAGAGCTTAGATCTGATCCATTGGTTGTGGAATCACTTAGTCTATCGCCTCCAGCTTATGCTGTTTGGCATGCAAGTAGCCCTGTGTTACAGCTTCAACAGGTTGACACCTCACTTTTAGGTGCTGCCCCGGCATGCACTCCTGCACTCTTCATTGAACCAGGGTTGATCACCTGGCTCGTGGGAGATATGCCCGGCCATGAGGTTATAGATTGTGTTTGAGTACAATTCTGCTGCTGCTGGTGGCCCACAGCGCCTCATGGGTGCCCAGTCTTGAGTTGCTAGATCTGCTCGAAATCTATGCCATTTAGCACAGTGTTAGTGCCACACAATACAATGGAGGGTATCCTCAATGTGAAGACAGGACTTCATCTCCACAACGACTGTGCAGTGGTCACTCCTATCCATACTGTCATGGCCAGATACATCTGCAGCTGGTAGGTTGGTGAGGATGAGGTCAAATAAGTTTTCCCCTCTTGTTGGTTCTCTCACCACCTGCAGCAGACCCAGTCTAGCAGTTATGTCATTCAGGACTCGGCCAGCTCAGTCAGTAGTGGTGCTACCGAGCCACTCTTGGTAACTGACATTGAAGTCCCCCGCCCAGAGTACATTCTGCGCCCTTGCCACCCTCAGTTCTTCCTCCAAGTGGTGCTCAACATGGAGAAGCACTGAATCATCAGCTGAGGGGCAGGGGGGGGATACGTGGTAATCAACAGGTCGCTTCCTTACCCATGTTTGACTTCATGCCATGAGACTTCATGGGGTCCGGAGTCGATGTTGAAGTCTCCCAGGGTAACTCCTTCCCGACTGTATGCCACTGTGGCGCCACCTCTGCTGGGTCTATCCTGCCGATGGGAAAGGACATACCCAGGAATGGTGATGCTGGCATCTGGGACATTATCTGTATGATTCCGTGAGGATGACTATGTCAGGCTGTTGCTTGACTAGTCTGTGAGACAGCTCTCCCAAATTTTGGCACTAGCCCCCAGTAAGGGGGGGTTTGCAGGGTCGACTGGCTTGCCATTGTCTTTTCCAGTGCCTAAGTCAATGCCGGGTTGTCCGTCCGATTTCATTCCTTTTTTGTGATACAACTGAGTATTTAAGAGTCAACCACATTGCTGTGGGTCTGGAGTCACATGTAGGCCAGACCAGGTAAGGACGGCAGATTTCCTTCCCTAAAAGGACATTAGTGAACCAGATGGGTCCTTACAACATTCAACAATGGTTTCATGGTCATCATCAGACTTCAAATTCCACCATCTGCCGTGGTTAGATTTGAACCCTGGGTCTCTGGATTACTCGTCCAGCGACAATACCACTACGCCATCGCCTCCCCCTTTCTGTGCCATAAACTATGATTCTATGAAATGCAAAATACTGCGGATGCTGGAAACCTGAAATAGTAACAGGAAAAGATGGAAATACTCAGCAGACCATGCAGCGTCTGTGGAGGGAGAGGAAAAACAGATAATGTCTCAGGTCGATGACCTGAAATTTAAGTTTTTCAGTCTGATGGGCGGGGTCATCAATGACCCAAAAATGCCATCAATTGAGGTGGTGATTTGGACGTTGCCCAAATTGCCTATTGTGCGATCTTGCTATATGCAAATCATGCGGACCCTACATTACGACAGTGACCACACGTTAATAGGTATTTCATTGGCTGGAAAGCACTTTGAGACGTCCTGAAGTGGTTAAAGGTGCTGCAGAAACACAAGCCTGTCTTTTTCTTTGAGTTTTTTTTTGTAAAGCATTCTCTGGCAAGGCATTAATTGCCCATCCTTAGTTGCCCTTGAGAAGATGGCAGCGCGCCATCTTGTTCTAAGCTGAGAGTTTCAACTACATCTTGTTTCCTGACTGCGAGGTGGGGGGGGGGGTCGTCACACTGGGCTCAGGTGGGGTAAAAGGGTTGAACGAGTAACAATTGTGCACAGTGATTCCACCACCTGCATTTTAATTCCGTTACCCCCTGTCATTGGGTTTAACAACAACTCCAAGCCATTTCCCCGCACCAGTGCCAAAAAAAAAAACAATGCTTAAAGGAGTCCAAGTGCTTGCCGTCACATTCGACCAGAATTCTTCGTTCAAGTCAGACATTCCCCAAATAGGTTAGTGAGTTTAAAATTGTCCTTTCAGATACCGCAGCGACCCAACGAGACCAGATGCTCATGGCGTTCACCACTAGTCTCAGAGGAGTTAGCTGGTCTTAGGCTAACTGGCAGTAGGGAATACTACAACTGGCCTTGGTACTCCTGAGCTTTGGGGCAGAAGGTAGGGGTAGGGGTGGAAATTAAAACAATCCTGGAATATGCACGCACGAGGACTGCGAGTGCGTCTATGGTCGAGTGGCATCCCAGAGCTGTGTGTCTAGGCCAAACACATGAAGAACCAGCAACCGCAGGGTGAGCAAACACATGACTGCATTAAGAGGTGCAAAGATGTGCACGATAAGCTGTTAATGGTACAGTAGTCAATTGGTACGGCAGTCAATTCAGAATTTATCCAAAAATTGCATGAAATTAGCATACCCTCCAACTTTACAATTGTTCTTTTTTATGAAAGCAAGAAAACAACACACAATCAGGCTCATGATTCTCTACATTGGGCTAAGAAACTGAACAGAGGTCAGCGCTCCCCAGAAAGGAGCGGGGATTAAAAAGGACGAACCCAACAAAACTCTCCTTCAGTTATTGTATCGCATTTGACAGCATAAAGTACTTCTCAAGGAGTGGAACGTTTCTTAAATAGGCTACTTATCTGCAGGTATTGATCTAAAAGACCACAGTAATTGGAAATCCAGTACTTTCTGGATTAGGCACACATTCAGGCATTGCCTCCCCTTCAATGAGCCACGGAATGAATGGGAACAAAGACACTGCTTGCTCTGTGCAGCTGCTGAGTAATTCAAACCTCGTTCACTCCTGCGGTGAAGATCAATATTGTTCCTGTTGGCCTGGTTATTCCCATTTTATTAAGAGGCTACACCTCATTCAGGGTGTGAGATGGGTCATCCTCATCCTGGAGCCGCACTATAGTCAGGACCCGGAAACAGGTTAGCTGCCTTCAGCGGGGTCAGGGGTTATGGGGGGGGCGGGGGGAGGCAGGAATACGGAGCTGAGGCCAAGGTCAAATCAGCCATTGTCTTACTGAATGGTGGAGCAGGCTCGAGGGGCTGCTCTTATTTCGTATGTTCAGACCCTCCGTCCTGGAAGGTACCGCCACAGGAAAACTAGTTTTGTTCCCAAAATTGGAAGAAATGAGATAATTGACTTCAGAAACAAAGAGCGGGGTTTTCCACACCCACCCGCCACCAGGATCGTCTGGGCCTGCCGCAAGTCAATGGGCTTCTGGCTGGGGCACCGCCTCGCCCACGGTGGATCCCGAAAATCCTGGCCAAAGAAACCAACATATTCAGTGTGGACACGCTGTTGTAATTCATGAAATGGTTAACGTGCGGTGGATTTAGGCCTTTGTCCCCTTGCTTTAAGTAGAAATGTTAATACCCCAGAGGGTAATCGCGCGACACTGGAACTTGTATGTTACCTAAAAAGAACACAGCGCAGGAACATGATACAACTGTGCTTTTTATTAAGGTTCAAGGTACTGAACAGGAAATGCAGTTTTATGACGGAAATAAAGTGAGTCATATGGGCCCACTCAGTGCTGACCGCTAAGTGCTGCTCACTGGGGACGAGAATTATTTCAGATTGTACTGGGTTTTTTCCCCCCACAAGTGCCTCGCAATCCCTCCAATGTCTCCCTCTCCCACGGAAAAAGCAGGCTCCACGGCACCATGGTCGCCATTTCCCCAGGAAGAATCCCGCTCGAGTAGTGAGGCTTCATGTCAGAACACAGAGGCCAAGTGTCAACCTGGAGGTGCCACAGGAAGTGTCAATCCTGCTCCACAAGGTGTCTACACAAGCAGACACTATAACAGCAGTCACTGAATGACAATCAGGGACCATAGCGATAGTTCTCCTTCCTTGTGCTGGTTGGCTGATGGCAAAGGCCCAAAACCACCCCGACCAACTCCCCCCCATTGTTTCCTGGCTAAGATCAGTGAAACGAAAACTCCAGATCAATCCACAGACCTTTCTGTTCTGTAATAGTACAGTTCCATACTTTAAACAAAACTGGCAAGAAGCCATAAAAGAAGCTTGCATTTCCATATTGCCTTTCAGGGCCTCAGGATGTCCCAAAAGTGCTTTACAGCCAATGAGGTACCTCACAGCTGCTTAATTTATGGGGTGAGCACATCACTGGCAAGGCCAGCGTTTATAGCCCATCCCTAAGTGCCCTTGAGGTGGTGGTGAGCCACCTTCTTGAATTCCTGCAGTCCATGTGGTGTTGCGGAGGGAGTTCCAGGATTGTGACCCAGCGACAGTGACGGAACGGGCGATATAGTGGTGAGTGGCTCGGAGGGGAACGTGCGGGTGGTGGCGTTCCCATGCGTCTGCTGCCCTTGTCCTTCTAGGCGGTAGAGGTCGCAGGTTTGGGAGGTGCTGTCGAAAGAGATTTACTAAGTTGCTGCAGTGCATCTTGTAGATGGCACACACGGCAGCTGCTGTGCGCAGCGGAGGGAGTCAATGTTTAAGGTGGTGGATGGCATGCTCTCTCCTGTTCCCTTTCCACACACCACATCTCCAGTTGAAAAGATGGGCAAGAAACCAGTTGCCCGGGCCTGCGTCAATGCCTCAAAGATCACCCACACCGCCCACCCCAACTGTGGGCATCAGACCAAGTCAGTCTCGGAGCTGGGTGCAATAGAAAGCACACAGCCTGTCCTAACTTTTGTGTTTCCATTATAAATTCCTACACCCACATGAATGATGGATGCGAGCTGTGCAAACCTTGTTCTTGCAGCAATGAGGTTGTCCTGTCAATGGTAGTGTTACAGCATAACCCAAGTTATCCCATTAAACAGGTTCCATTCATAATGCAGTCACAGGTATTTAGAATGGCAATCGACAGGAGCTATGAACAGATGTAAGATTTTAATTATAGATTATACCCTCATTCTTAGAGTTAAGAATATTTTGCTAAATCATTCTTAATCAGGTGATCCTTTCAGACACCATGGCAGTTTACAGTTCTTTTAAGCCCCTGCTGCATTAAATATCACTCCGGCCCCTGGTTCAGGACGCTGAACATTCCACGCCCGGAGCTTGAGCGCATAATCTAGGCCGGCGCTCTGTCGTATAACTGAGCAAGTGCCCCAGTGCCAGGGGCACCACCCTACACCCAAGACATAAACCAGAGGCGGTGCCAAGCTGCTTCCCAGTGGTTCAGGTGAGCGTTCAAGTTGTAGGGCATGCTTTCAAAGAGAGCCAGAGCTCTCCCCAGCTCTTGACCAAAAGTTGTCTCTCAATAAAACAGTCACGTGAAACCAGGTGTTGCCGTTTGCACAGTGGCTGTCTGGCTTGCCTGCAGAAGCCAGTGTACTTTCAGATTCATTCACTGCCCAGGAAACATTTGAAAAATATGGTGACGTGCTCCCTAAATACATACCCTTTCAAAAAAAAATGTGGCTCGGGCACCAAAGAAGTCTATTTGTCTTTAAAAGTCGATGCTTGGCGATGGAGGAGCATACACTGTCCATTTTACCTCTGGCTGGACTCTCCTCTCTGCTATAATGGTTCCATTAAAGGGAGTTCATGCCAATTTTAACAGTTTCCCATGAACGGGGTTAGCAACGCAAAAATGACCCGGATCCAGCACCAGATCAGAAATCTTACAATCGACGTGATGGATAGCGATCACATGGCTGTAAGCAGGGAGGCCGAGGTTGGGGCTGAGACACATTGTTGGTTTGGGTGAGCGCAGAGGGTGTGTTGCTCTGCGAATGGGCCTGCAGTAAGGGACCTGGGAAGCCCATGGAGTTGGAGAGAGAGAAAGAGACAAATAATCTCTCTCTTTTCACCAATATCTCCAACGTGGATCAGGAAAATTAATCTACTCCAATTGCGAATTTTCTCTTTTTTAATTCATTCAGGGGATGTGGGCATCGCTGGCTAGGCCAGCATTTATTGTCCAACCCGAATTGCCTTTTGAGAGGGTGGTGGTGAGCTGCCTTCTTGAACCGCTGCAGTCCATGTGGTGCAGGCACACCCACAGTGCTGTTTCATCACACATCTTATGATACGTGATCGATCCTACACTCACTGCATTCCTCAGGGCTCAGGTCTGCCACCTGAGGTGAATAGTAGGGCAACGGTCACGGGGTTGGAAGAGAAAACAAGGGCGACTTGTTTCAGCCTTGACACAGGCCGACAGGCAGGCTGGCTACCCAGTCAGGAAACACACCCAGTGTTAGGAAAACTGGCTTAACAGAAAAGAACAGTGACTCCACCAAACGTTTGCTATTTATCTGGCCTGATACACAAGCGATGATATTGGGTGACCTCATGCGATTCTTTCCAAAAGAAAAAACAAGAATTTCACTCCGCACAAATCAATAATTCACAAGCAAAACGTGAGACATCTTCCCTTTGGCAAGTGAAAAATTGCAGTTAAAATTTTATAAAGGAAAAGTTTACAAAACTGTCACAGACACAATAGGCTTGTGCAAACCAGAACGCACCCCCTCGTTCAGCGGATGCCTTGCCCTATTTACCAACACACAAATTAGGAGTAGGCCATTCGGCCCCTCGGGCCTGCTCCGCCATTCAATTAGATGACGGCTGATCTTGTGGTTGCCTCAGCTCCACGTTCCACCTAGCCCCGATAACCTTTGACTCCCTTGTCAGTCAAGAATCTAGCTAGTTCTGCCTTAAAAATATTCACTGACCCAGCCTCCAGGGAAGAATGTTCCAAAGATCACAACCTTCTGAGAGGAAAAGTGCCTTCTCATCTCCGCCTTAAATGGGAGGCTCCTGCTAGCAAGAGGGGAACATGGCATGGACACAGTAAGCAGAATGTGGCCAATACTGGCCTCTACCCAAACAAAATTAAACAAACAAATTATATTAGAAGTCTGAGAGCTGCTGCTGAAGCGGAGAATGTATACGTTTCCTTAAGAGGAACGTTTGAGAGGAAAGATGCTCAAACATCCATTTTGGGTGAGGTTCAGGCACGCATAGGTAGACAGGAACAGCAGGAGGCCATTTAGTGCCTTGAGCCTGTTCTGCTGACAGCAAGGAGGAGAGAGTTAAAAAAAGATACTTTCTTTTAAAGCCCACTTATGAAAAATATGCTGGGGCAGCAACACTAACTGCCAGCATGGTTTACTGAAATTGCAGCAAATGCAGAAGTACCCTCCCGGACATTCCCTCTGAGGTTGAACTGGGTAGATAATCTCACAAGTCATTGAAATAATCCCTGTTCAGATAAGGCTGCTTTCTAAACATGGTCAGTGGTTCAAATCATTGACATTTTTAGAAAACAGGTTGAAAGATTGCTTTTTCCTGACCACTTTTCCCTAATTTGCCTATGGGAGTGGGAGGGTTGGCATCACCATATAGGTGCAATACACAATAGGTGTGTGGGTGGGGTGGGGGGAAATTCCCCTGTAAACTGACTCCAGTGTGTATTTACTGTAAACCTGCAGTAAAAAAAATCACAAAAGGGAGTTTCTAACATCCCAGCGCTTGCAGTTGAAGAGCTAGGCGGCAAGATTGAACAAAACTCCCATCATTTTTTGAAGCGCTTGCGGCCATTTTAAGCAGAACAGGGTATTTCGTCCAATCAAAACCACAGCCTTTATATTTAAAAAAAAGTACCAGCTGAAATAAAGGGAGTTGAGATGGTATTGTGACAGTGGTGCCCAAGCACACTGTGCTATCTAGCAGGGCAGTGTACTGACACTGAATGCTTAAATGCCGTACCTTCAGCTGCCTGGACCCTGTGCTCTGGAATTCCCTGCCTCAACCTCTCCACCTCTATCACATCCTTTAAGGCGCTCCTTAAAACCGCCCTATTTGACTGAGCTTTTGGTCACCTGTCCCTAATATCTCCTTATGTGACCCGGTGTCAAATTCTGCTTGATCACACTCAGTAAGGGATGTTTTACTTGTATTTATGTAACACCTTTCAAAATAGTAATGGCTCTCCAGACAAAACATCTGATCAAATATCAATTCTCTCCCAGCTACCTGCTCTTCTACATAAACCTCTCTGTTACTCTACACTCAAACCATTTGAAACCTTCAATTAGGTTCCTGTCTTGTCAATGCATTGAACCTGTCTGCATCGAACCCATCGTTTTAAAACGCTGCCTTGTTATGCCTCGAGCTGTCTGAACCTCCCTGCTGAATAGCCGTCATCGTCTGTGCATCTCTGTGGAGCACTGCAGCAGTATTTTTGTGTAGCACAAGATTGGGGCTCTCTATTTTTCTATTCTCTGCACTATAAATAGCGCTCTTTTCTAGCTGTCTGCTCTCTGATTTATTTTACATTCTTCAGGTACCACTCGAAGCAAGAGTGTGCGCGCGATAGACCCATTTGTTGCTTCCTTTTTTTAAAAAAAGCCAAGCAACCGTGCTGGAAGTAAATATTTTGAGCAGGAAAGTAGAGAGTAATTCAGAGCCGAAAAGGGAGCACAGCACAGAATGAGAGTATTTGTGCCTGGGGGAAGCGCCTGTGTGTTTTTTTTAAAATGCTGTTGCTCAAATGAGGCTCGTTGGAAAGTGAGAGGGTGTGTAGGACACAAGCCTGTCCACTGTGCTGGCCTGTGGTCAAACAGCTTGCAATCACTTGCTGCGTAGGGTCACGGGTGAACACTGGACCACTGGCAAGATGACAGGCACCTGTGGAACCTGTACCCAAGTACAAATCAGGGCCCTGAGGTGAGAAAGCAGCAAGGTAGTTGAACATTCTACTGAAGTCAATTTGATCGCATTTTGAGGCGTGAGGTTCTGTCACTCTTTATTCTTTCATGGCATGTGGGCGTCACTGGATGACCCAGCATTTGTTGCCCACCCTTAATTGCCCTTAAACTGAGTGTTTTGCCAGGGCCATTTCAGAGGGGCAGTTAAGAGTCAACCACATTGCTGTGGATCAGGAGTCACATGTAGGCCAGGCCGGGTAAGGACAATAGGTTTCCTTCCCTAAATGACATTAGTGAAGCAATGATAGTTTCATGGTTACCATTACTGAGACTAGCTTCCAATTCCAGGTTTTATTAATTGAATTTAAATTCCACCAGTTGCTGCGGTGGGATTTGAACCCATGTCCCCAGAGTATTAGCCCGGGCCTCTGGATTACCAGTCCAGTGACATACCACTATGGCACCATCTTGGTTAGGCCTATTCCTCTCCTCTGCCCTGGTTTTGTTGATTAACAAAGCCTCCCATCACATATTTTCTTCCCTCCCTTCCATGTTATGTTGATATCAATCAGCGAAGGTCGACCCCTCCAACCCCTTCTTCCACACCCAGTATCCACATTAGGCAGGATCAACGATCCTGGCATTGATCTTTCGCCCCCTTCACACTCACATTTAAACACACAACGTCAGTACTGTGTTGGTGTGCAGCACAGTGCTGAGGCAAAGCCATCTCAAGTCCCTTTATTTCAGCACTTGTTTCTTTTTAAGACAGCGGTATCATGAATAAAATCAGGGATACACAGGTCAGAGATCTGGGAGAATTGTAGGGTTGGAGAAGATTACAGAGATTGGCTGGGATGGGGTGGGGTGTGGGGGGCGCCATGCAGAAGCAGGCTGTGGAGTGATATGAAAACAAGGATCAGAATTCTAAAATTTATGCGTTGCCAGACCAGAAGCCCATGTAGATCAGTGTGCACTGGGCTGTCAGGTGAACAGGGCCTGGTGCAAGTTAGGTCCTGTGCAGTTGAGTACTGGATGAGAACAGGCGCAGATCGAAGGGAGGAGGCTTAGGGAGACCCGCGCGTGTGCTGTGTTTCTGTGGTGTTTAGCCAGTGGCCTTCATCTTCTTATCCAGCCAAGGCTGACCTGGTTCACACAATCACAGAAAGGTTACAGCACAGAAGAGAGAGAGAAATAACCCGTGATTGGTTGCAAGATGATTTTCTGGCTTGTAATCATTATATTAAAACATGCAATATCCACCAGTGAACAACAGGCAGCAACCTAATTCAGAGGTTCAAAGAATGGCGTCGAGGACAGGAACAGTTTGCTCAATGTCCCAGAACTGTTGAAAACGCAGAGATTTGACCCGCCCCTCACTCCTACCCCACTGAAAACGAATCAGAGTGTGCACTCCTTTGGATACTGGCTGCTCCCTAGTACCGACCCAAGCGGCTATTGCACACGAGCGCAGAATTGCAAACAGTAGGTAGTAACAGGTAAGCTCGAATCTGTTCTCATTCCACATTCATGTGTATGCACGTGACTGGCTGGCCCTGGCAGCCCCGTAGGTGCACAGCACAAAGAAGCTCAGGTACAGTGAATAGGTGGAAATAGAAGTCAAAGCTTAAGAGGAATTGTCACGTCTGGCAAGGAGGGACCCAAATTAACATCAGTGATGATAGTCATTTAGTTGATTCAACTAACTGCTTCATGAAGATATAATTTATGTAGCAGGTTGACCTGTTCACTCACAAGCAACAATGCTGTCACAAATGGGATATAAGTCACATCCCAGGGCTCCTCATCATGTAATCTGTTTATCCAGCACTGTGGGCAATTAATTTAAATAATTAGACACAAATGTTCATTTTAAATGTAAATTAGTCAGGTGGTTTTACAATTCCTCCCCCACCCACTTCCAGGGCAGTGATGACATCCATACGAGATACATTTTTAAAAATAAATTAGACAGTGTGATAGCACTCGTGACGGGAATGGTGCCATCCTTTAGATGAGACAATAAAGTGAGGGCCTTCAGTCTGTTTCAGTGCTCCAAACGGATTATAAAGCTCTTACCGCACTAATCGGAGGTTGTCAACCAAGCACCACCAAGAACCCGTTAACTGTTCACTCATCTCATCGTTGCTAGTGGACATTGCAGTGCACAAAATGGCCGTCATGTCACCTCCTTTATTCTTTACCAATATCATTAACACTCCCTTTGTCTTGTGTCCATGACACCTTTGTCAATCTCTCCTTAGCTGTCGCCTATCCCTGACCTTCTATCTTGTTCCAGCTGCTCTTAAACAGCATAAAATCCATCACATTTCTACTTCCGTTTAGCTCTGAAGAGTCATACAGACTCGAAGCATTAACTCTGTTTCTCTCTCCACAGATGCTGCCAGACCTGCTGTGTTTTTTCAGCATTTCCTGTTTTTATTATGGCTGTCACGTTTGCCTGGATAAGGGTTAACTGCATTTCAAATCAATCCATTATACTCGCAGCTTCTTGAGATGTGACAGACATGACAAATTAATTTACAAACAAACAACTTGCATTTATACGGTGCCTTCAATGTCCCCAAATGTTCCAAGGTGCTTCACAGGAGTGTTAGCAAACCAAATTTGACCCTGAGCCACTTAAGGCAGCATTAAGGGACAGGGGACCAAAAGCTTGATCAAAGAGATCAGTTTTGAGGAACATCTTAAAGGAGGAGAGACGGTGAAGAGGTTTGGTGAGAGAATTCCAGAGCTTAGGGCCCCAGGCAGCTGAAGGCACATGTCTTGGTGGAGCGACAGAAATCTGGGGGGATGTGCAGGAGGCCAGAATTGGAAAAGCGCAGAGATCTCGAAGATTGCAGGGCTGGAGGAGGTTACAGAGATTTGTTTTTGCTCATTTATGGGATGTGGGCATCACTGGCTAGGCCAGCATTTATCACCCATCCCCAATTGCCCCTTGAGGAGGTGGTGGTGAGCTGCCTTCTTGAATCGCTGCAGTCCATGTGGTGTAGGTACACCCACAGTACTGTTAGGGAGGGAGTTCCAGTGTTTTCACCCAGCGACAGTGAAGGAATGGCCGACATATTTCCAAGTCAGAAAGGTGTGTGGCTCGGAGGGTAACTTCCAGGTGGTGGTGTTCCCATGTGTCTGCTGCCTTTGTTCTTCTAGATGGTAGAGGTCGCAGGCTCAGAAGATGCTGTCGAAGGAGCCTTGGCAAGTTTCTGCAGTGCATCTTGTAGATAGTACACACTGCTGCCACTGTGCGTCGGTGGTGGAGGGAGTGAGTGTTTGCGGATGTGGTGCCAATCAAGTGGGTTGCTTTATCCTGGATAGTGTCAAGCTTCCTGAGTGTTGTGGGAGCTGCACTCATCCAGGCAAGTGGGGAGTATTACATCACACTCCTGACTTGTGCCTTGTAGATGGTGGACAGGCTTTGGGGAGTCAGGAGGTGAATTACACGTCGCAGGATTCCTAGCCTCTGACCTGCTCTTGTAGCCACAGTATTTATATGGCTGGCCCAGTTCAGTTTCCGGTCAATGGTAACCTCCCCAGGATGTTGATTGTGGGAAATTCAGTGATGGTAATGCCATTGAACGTCAAGGGGGTGATGGTTAGATTCTCTCTTGTTGGAGATGCTCATTGCCTGGTACTTGTGTGGTACGAACGGTACTTGCCACTCGTCAGCCCAAGCCTGGCTATTGTCCAGGTCTTGCTGCATTTGTACATGGACTGCTTCAGTATCCGAGGAGTCACAAATGGTACTGAACATTGTGCAATCATCAGCGAACATCCCCTCTTTTGACTTTATGATGGAAGGAAGATCATTCATTAAGCACCTGAAGATGGTTAGGCCTCAGGCACTACCCTGAGGAACTCCTGCAGTGTTTCTTTGAACTAAGATAATTGACCTCCAACAACCACAACCATCTTCCTCTGTGCTAGGTATGACTCCAGCCAGCGGAGAGTTTTCCCCGACTCCAGTTTTGCTAGGGATCCTTAACGCCACACTTGGTCAAATGTGGCCTTGATGTCAAGGTCAGTAACTCTCACCTCACCTCCGGAGTTCAGCTGTTTTATCCATGTTTGAACCAAGGCTGTAACGAGGTCAGGAACTGAGTGGCCCTGGCGGAACCCGAACTGAGCACCAGTGAGCAAGCTATTGCTAAGCAAGTGCTGCATGATAGCACTGTTGGTGACCCCTTCCATTACTTTACTGATGATCGAGAGTAGACTGGTGAGGTGGTAATAGGCCAGGTTGGATTTGTCCTGCATTTTGTGTACAGTACATACCTGGGCAATTTTCTACATTGCCGGGTAGATGCCAGTGTTGTAGCTGTACTGGAGCAGCTTGGCCAGGGGCACAGCAAGTCCTGGAGCACAAGTCTTCAGTGCTATTGCCAGAATATTGTCAGGGCACACAGCCTTTGCACTATCCAGTGCCTTCAGCCATTTCTTGATATCATGTGGAGTGAATCAAATTGGCTGAAGACTGGCATCTGTAAATGGCCATTTTAATTATTGCTCCAAGCAGAGCATGGGGACAGATAGTGTGTCTAACTGCCTCAAGAGATTTAAAAATCAGGTCAGCCCCAAGGTCAGCCAGGGGGCAGATGAATGACCGAGTCATCTGAATAATTAACAATAAAGCTGATGGCACAGTTTTAAAAGGACTACCTGCATCCAGTAATTATCGCTTCTGTTCCCTTTATGCATTAACCCTGAAGACAAGGAAGAGGCATTGAAACTAATGCCTCTGTGTCTGACAGGAGTTATGCTAAAACTTCCAGAGAAATGCAAAAAAAAGCAAAAGCAGTTTAAAGGCAGCAAAAATTAGCATCAAGTGTTGGGCCCCGAGGAGACTGTCCAACATACGCCATATTCTTACTTTCAAATCCCTCTTTATGCGTGAAAATTAAAGTTTCAAGACGCCAACCATTGTCTAGACACATATGGCACAGTATTTTTCAAAGTTATGACAGCTTTACCATTTTTTAATTATAATCATCCAGCTGCATTCAACAGCACAGGTGCACTTCCTTTTTTAAGAAAAGAAATTGCCAGAAAAATACAGAAGTGCAGAAAGACGTCTTTGGGTTACGGGCAAGTTCTGGGTTAATTTCCAACCCTGACAGAATGGTGTAAATTTGAGAAATCGAAATTAAGTAAGGAAACTGTTGGATTGTGGGAGGTTGCGTTAACAAGCAGCATCAGATTTCAGTGGAATCAGCGTAAAAGATTGCACCCTGCGCCCAGATTCCCTTCAACACGAGCACCGCTTGCGCTAGAGTTTTCTCTGCCCTCAGTAAAAATGCTGCTTTCCGGTGCCATCAGGCCTTTCAATGGCACAAATTGAGAAAATTCCACGCACCGTAATACACGGATAGCAGTATAGAATTGACGATTGCAGCCATGCCATCACAATGTCAACAAATCTGGGCTGCACTGGACAGGAAAAGAACAGGGAAAGTTAACAACACTGTCGTTTGACAAGGAACAGCCGCTATTGTTCTTCGGGGGAAGGATCCGTCAGCCCCAGCTCTGGGATTGGCTGGGATTCCAGTTCCCATTGCATGGCCTGCAAATGGACGAGCAATGCTGCATTTTGCGCTATCCAAAGCTCTGAACAATGTTGAAGTAAAACAGCGTTACAAAACGCTGGTCACTGAACTAGCTGGGCCCAAGGTTACCTAACCCTGAATGGGACATGTCCATACCAGGGGGATTAGCATTACGGTGAGACCAAGTGCCAAAACAATCGTGGATGTGATTTTCTTTGCCTGAAAATACATATGGCCCCGAACATTTGTTTTTAACCACTTGAAATTGTGTTTCATCCCTTTACTTAGCAATCAGTCATAACTTAAAATTATGAAAGCAATCGTATTATCAGTGAGAAGAGGTGTGGTGCAGGGGACTGAATGAGTAGACTGGGAGTTCAATGCCAATCAGAGAACAGACTGTTGTTCAAGAGCTAATTTAATTTGATGCACAGCCGTGTCATTTCATGCCACATTCACTAAATAAAAATGGGTTTATTACTGCAGCACGAGCAAAGTAATATCACAGCACTGCAGCTCGAGTCAGCTAGAGTGTTTATAGATGCACACCATCTGGGAAATTGTCATTGAGTGCACGTCACTGAAAGAGTGGAATGCGGCTTTGATTATCATGATGGCGCAGTTTGATTCTTCTCCACAGAGGGAATCTCTTCCTCTCGCTCGTGCTTTGCCAACTGGCCAGCTGACAACTGCACTGGTGGGCCGGGAGAAGATTTCTGATGATCCCGGGCAGGGTTGACATGTGAGAACACTGTGGCAGGAGGAAACCAAACACGGGGAGGGGGCTGGAAGGGAGTTGTGCTTGACACGTTAGAAAACTCGCGCCCGTTCCAACAGCACAAATGCACTAATCGCAGGCCAGGAAGATTCCAGGGTGGTGCTCTGTCTGAGGAATTAGCTGTGGGGTCCTCAAGGCTAGTCGGGTCAAATTAAATTATGGAGGGTTGGGAAAAACAGGAAGCTAAATGGGGTGAGAGGGCTAAAGGGATCTGGGAATACAAATCACCAAAAGCAGAGGTGCATTTTGGCTATTAAAAATGAACAAACGCTAGGCTTTTAGAATCGGGAAATTAGGGTAGTCTAAACACGCATCAAACCTTGGTTAGATCACACTTTAGGGTACTTCATACAGTTCTTGTTGCTTTAATATAGAAAGGGTATATAGAGGTACTAGGATGATAGCAGAATGGCAGGGTTCTAGTCACCAAACTAAAGATGCTGCATCTGGGGAGTGACCAAACTGAGGTCTTTGAAATTATGAAAGACTTCAATAGAGCGGACACACAGAGAAAATGCTTCCATAAGACCATAAAACATAGGAGCTGAAATTAGGCCATTCGGCCCATCGAGTCTGCTCCGCCATTCAATCATGGCTGATAAGTTTCTCAACCCCATTCTCCCGCCTTCTCCCCGTAACCTTTGATCCCCTTACCAATCAAGAGCCTATCTATCTCGGTCTTAAATACACTCAATGACCTGGCCTCCGCAGCCTTCTGTGGCAATGAATTCCATAGATTCACCACTCGCTGGCTAAAGAAGTTTCTCCTCATCTCTGTTCTAAAAGGTCTTCCCTTTACTCTGAGGCTGTGCCATCGGGTCCTAGTCTCTCCTACTAATGTTCCCCATGTCCACTCTATCCAGGCCTTTCAGTATTCTGTAAGTTTCGATCAGATCCTCCCCTCATCCTTCTAAACTCCATTGAGTATAGACCCAGAGTCCTCAAATGTTCCTCATACGTTAAGCCTTTCATGCCTGGGATCATTCTCGTGAACCTCCTCTGGATCCTCTCCAGGGCCAGCACATCCTTCCTGAGATACGGGGCCCAAAATTGCTCTCAATATTCTAAATGTGGTCTGACCAGAGCCTAATACAGCCTCAGCAGCACATCCCTGCTTTTATATTCTAGTCCTCTTGAAATAAATGCCAACATTGCATTCGCCTTCCTAACTACCGACTCAACCTGCAAGTTAACCTTAAGAGAATCCTGGACTAGGACTCCCAAGTCCCTTTGCACTCCAGATTTCTGAATTCTCTCCCCATTTAGAAAATAGTCTATGCCTTTATTCTTCCTACCAAAGTGCATGACCTCACACTTCCCCGTGTTGTATTCCATCTGCCACTTCTTTGCCCATTCTCCTAACCTGTCTAAATCCTTCTGCAGCCTCCCTGCCTCCTCAATACTACCTGTCCCTCCACCTATCTTTGTATCATCTGCAAACTTAGCCAGAATGTCCTCAGTTCCTTCATCTAGATCATTAATGTATAAAGTGAAAAGTTGTGGTCCCAACACTGACCCTTGCGGAACTCCACTAGTTACCGGCCGCCATCCTGAGAAGGACCCTCTTATCCCCACTCTCTGCCTCCTGCCAGACAGCCAATCTTCTATCCATGCTAGAGAGGGAAGAGTAAAACAAGACCATAGTCGCCAAGGAAACAAATGGGGGATTCAGGAGAAACGTCTTTACCCAGAGTGCAACGGGAACGTGGAACTTGCTCCCACAGGGATTAACTGAGGTGAATAGTATAGATATTGCTGTTGTTGTGAATGGAAAGTGGTTTCCAGTGGAGTTCCACAGGGCTCAGTGTTGGGGCCCTTGCTGTTTGTCGTAAATAGTAATGATTTGGACTTAAATGTGGGAGGCATGATTGGGAAATTCACAGATGACACAAAAATTGGCCGTGTAGTTGATATTGTAGAGGACAGCTGTAGTCTCCAGAATGATATCAATGGTTTGGTTGAGTGGGCGGAGAAGTGGCAAAAGGAATTCAATCCAGAGAAGTGCGAGGTAATGCATTTGGGGAGGGCAAAAAAAAACAAGGGAATATTCAATAAACAGGAGGATATTAAGAGGGATTGAGGAAGTGAGAGGCCTTGGAGTGCATGTCCACAGGTCCCTGAAGGCTGCAGGACAGGTGGATAAGGTGGTAAAGAAAGCACATGGAGTGCTTTCCTTTATTGGACGAGGTATTGAATACAAAATCAGGGGTGTAATATAAACAGTTCTGGTCACCACATTATAGGAAGGACATAATTGCTCTGGAGGGAGTGCAGAGGAGATTTACAAGAATGTTGGCCAGGGCTGGAAAATTGCAGCGATGAGGCGAGACGGGCTAGGCTGGGGTTGTTTTCCTTGGAACAGAGAAGGCTGAGGGGTAACCTAATTGAGGTGTACAAAATTATGAGAAGCCTAGATAGGGTAGTCAGGGAAGACCCGTTTCCCCTAGCTGAGGAGTCAGTTACCTGGGGACACAGATTTCAAGTGATTGGTAGAAGGATTAGAGGGGACATGAGGAAAACCTTCTTCACCCAGAAGGTGGTGGACGCCTGGAATTCACTGCCTGAATTGGTGGCTGAGGCTGAAACACTCGACACATTTAAAAGGTACCTGGATCTGCACCTAAGGTGCTGTAACCTGCAAGGCTATGGGCCAGGTGCTGGAAAGTGGGATTAAAAATGAGTAGCTAGTTTATTTTTTCTCTTTTTTGGCTGTAACAGACATGATGGGCTGAATGGCCTCTTTCTGCACCGTAACTTTTCTATGGTTCTATGGTGATGCTGGATATGGGAGAGAGAGAGAGAAAGGAATAGAAGGTTATGCTAATAGTGTTAGATGTGGACAGATGCGAGGAGGCTCATGTGGAGCACAAACGCCTCAGCAACAGGTCAAGCCAATTGGCCTGACTCTGTCCTGTATAATCCATGTAATTCGACAAATCAAAAATGAGCCTGAGCTCCCAATTCTGATGGCTAGAGAGTATATATGTGTGTATACTGTGTTGAGAGGTATTTTGGTCAAGAAAATGGAAAGGTGAGTCTGAACCTCCTCATTGCTGTTGATTTGGATAAGGAATACTGACTGTACTTCATTGTATGTGAAGCATTATCAGGAGTTATGTAAATGCAAGTTCTTCCTTCCCGGTCCATGGGGACGTGGCTCCATGGGAAGATTTTTAAAATATCATTGTTTTGGGGAGCCAGGCCTGATCTCCAAGTGTGGGTGAAGGCGGCAGCACCTTCACACACAAAGATAAAGAGCTGGATGCCCTAATATGACAACATCACATAATGCCAGGCCAGCCAAAGGCAGGGACCTGGGAGAAGGTAGGCCCTGTTTGTCAGGAGCAGCAAGAGATGCAGCAAGACCACCACAACTCACAGTTAAAGCACAAGGCATTCTATCCACCCATTCTCAAAAAGCAGCAGCCTACCACCCCCCCTCCTCCAGCACCCCATCCTCATCACAACATCTCACCAAGATTTCGCCCCCACTACTTTATCCACCTGCATTCACGTCTTCTACAGAACTTGCAGCATATAAGCAAGGCAGTCAGCCTAACTGGTTTGTGTCGGTCTTTACCGACCACCCGCAGATTTGCTCAAATAGGATCCTAAAACTTTCTCCTTTGCCAGTTTGAATCTAAACCTCGTTACACTACTCGTAACACTATAATTGAGGAATAGTGCTACAGGTTTACCTTCCCTATATTGATTCCAATCTTGTACATATACCACACAGAAGACCTGAGCTGGTGTGGTTAGTCAGTACGCTATTCCGTGCAGTCTCACACACAGCTGCACAATTTGTGAACATGCAAGAGGAGAGGGAGAGTGGCCATTAATTCAAACTGGCTCACTCTCAACCAGTTTACACACGAATGGCAGAATCTTAAACACCAAATGCTGCAGATGGGAACAGCTCACACAAACAGTGAGGGGAGGGAGGAAGGAGGGAAAGATTTTTTTTTCGACACTGAAAACACAGTGCGTAGGTCTTTTATTTTATTACGTGTGTGCAGCTGCTATTATCCACTGACTGAGGAGCTGCAGTCTGAATGAGTGAGGTCTGATCATGGTGTGAGGTTGCTACAAAGCTGGAGGCACAGGATAAATTCACACTTAAATACCTTCAGGGCTCAAATTTTAAAACAGAAAACAGAATCATCACCACACAGAGAATGAATATCAGTGATTCTTTTTTTACTTTTGGTCGTTTCTGCAGCCCAATTGCATATCCAACAACAGCAGCTTTTCAAACTGCCTCCTCTGTCACCACAGCAGATGCAGGCTCATCTCAGATTCCATCTTTCATCCACAGGCTGAAACTCTCTGTACAGCACAGGGCGACTGTGCTCTATCTTAGGCTGCTGCACAAAATGCACGTCAACCACCCTGCCTCCGCAATAAACTTACCCACTGCAACATGACAGCCTCACGGCAACCTGCCGTCCCCACAGAATAAAAAGAATTCTGTGCTCAGCTGTTCAAAATAGAACCACTAGTTATTAAAAACTTATTTGTTAAAATATAGATGTGTAAATAATTAAATCATTCAGCTCATGCTAAAGGTAGGGGCATTAACAGTGAATCAGATTTGTGTCATCTCCTTGTTTGCCTGTCACCTGATGATTTACAGTCCGACAGACAGGCTCACCATGTAACTCAGGAAGAAACAAAACATTTCTGCAGCAACTTTTGCCATCTCAATATGTCGCAAAGCACCTTACAGCCAGTCAAGCGCAGTCACCGATGCAATGTGGGAAACACAGTAGCCTATTTAGACACAGCAAGCTCCAACAGACTGCAACGCGGTAATGACCCGATGTTTTATTTTAACAAATTTGATTTTGAGGGATAAATATTGACCCCAGGACACTGGGTACAACTCCCCCAACCCTTGCTGTTCTCCGAAAACGGTGCCAAAGGATCTTTCATATCGGCCCGAGAGCGCAGGCTTGGTTTCGCATCTTGTGTAACAGACAGCACCTCTGACAATGCAGCACTCGCACAGTGCACTGCAGCATTGGTCTAGAGTTTCCTGTTCAGGTCCCTGGAGTGGGACTTCTACATCATGCCCAATGATTAAAAACACTATCCGATACAGAAATGAGCTTCAGTGTCCCAAAGATTCCAATTTTTGCTGCCCCACCCTGCGCAGCAATATCAATGCTGCAGTAGAGCTCAGTCTTCCTACACCTTATATATTCTTATTTTAAATCCAGAGAACCAAGGCACAAGCCTGCAGGGCTGAGTCTCAAGCCACCAACACCTGCCTATCCGCCCAAACTGCATGTTCTACTGGAGTTTTACTAGAAAACCCAGAGAGGCTACTGCTCAGCTTCCCTATGCTTACGCAGCTAAGAATCCTGTACCCCTTACGAAACAGAATGTGTCTGCAACTCTGGCTCCGTTAGTGAGACGGTACATGAAAATTACAATTGGCTAACAAATTACGGAGTCTACCTGAGGAAATTTCATTCTGAAATTCCAAGATGGTGCAGCACAAGAGATTGTTCACATTCCCAAAGGAAAATGGGTGTGCATGAGTGGGTGCGGGCATAAATGCTAGTGTGGGTGCGTGCATCCGCTTGTGTACACTTGTGCTGTATCCATCCATGGCCACCCATGTATGCATCTCTTCTATCAGTATGTGAGGGGTGTCTGTCAGTGTGTGTGTGTATATCAGTGTGTACGTGTCTGTCTCTGTCGGTGTGTGTTTGTGCGCGTGTGCGTGCCTTTCTCTCTGTGTGTGTTTGTGCACACGTGCGGGCCTGTGTCTCTCTGTCAGTGTGTGTTTGTGCGCGCATGCGTGCCTGTCTCCTTCTGTCGGGGTGTGTGTGTGTGCGCGCCTCCCTCTCCCTCTGTCGGGGTGTGTGTGTGTGCACACGCATGCGTGCCTCTCTCTCCCTCTGCCAGGGGGTGTGTGCGCGCGCGCCTCTCTCTCTGTCTGGGGGTGCATGCGTGCATGCCTCTCTCTCTCCCTCTGCCGGGTGTGTGTGCGTGCATGCCCCTCTCTCTCTGCCGGGGTGTGTTTGTGCGTGCGCGTGCCTCTCTCTCCCTCTGTCAGGGTGTGTGCGCGCGCGCGTGCATGCCTCTCTCGCCCTCTGCTGGGGTGTGTTTGTGCACGCGTGCGTGCCTCTCCTTCTCTCGGTGTGTTGGTGCACGCGTGCATGCCTGTCTCTCTCTGTCGGTGTGTGTTTGTGCGCGACTGTCTCCTTCTGTCGGGGTGTGTTTGTGCACGCATGCGTGCCTGTCTCTCCCTGTCGGTGTGTGTTTGTGTGCGCCTGTCTCCTTCTGTCGGGGTGTGTTTGTGCACGCGTGCGTGCCTGTCTCTCTCTGTCGGTGTGTGTTTTGCACGCGTACGTGCTTGTGTCTCTGTCAGTGTGTGTTTGTGCACGCGTGCATGCTTCCCTCTCTGTGGGGGTGCATTTGTGCACACGTGCGTGCCTGTCTCTCTCTGTTGGGGTGTGTGTGCATGCGCCTCTCTCTCCCTGTCGGAGTGTGCGCGCACGCGCCACTCTCTCCCTCTGTCGAGGTGTGTGTGCGTGCGCACTTCTCTCCCTCTGTCGGGGGGTGTGTGTGTGTGCGCGCGCTTCTCCCCCTCTGTCGGGGTGTGTGTGTATGCGCGCGTGCGTGCCTCTCTCTCCCTCTGCTGGAGTGTGTGTGTGTACGCATGCCTCTCTCTCTCTGTCTTGGGGTGTGTGTGTGTGCATGCCTCTCTCTCCTTCTGCCGGGGTGTGTTTGTGCGCATGTGCGTGCCTCTTTCTCCCTCTGTCAGGGTGTGTGTGTGTGTGTACGCATACGTGCCTCTCTCTCCTTCCGTCGGGGTGTGTGCGCGCGCAGGTGCGTGCCTCTCTCTCCCACTGTCGGGGTGTGTGTGCGCGCACGCATGAGCGCCTCTCCCGCTGTCAGGGTGTATGTGCGCACGCATGCCTCTCTCTGTCGGGGGGGAGGGGTGTGTGCGCGCCTCTCTCTCTGTCGGGGGGGTGCGCGTGTGAGTGCGCGCCTCTCTCTCTCAGTGCATGGGGGTGTGGGTGTGTGTGCGTGTGTGTGTCTGTCAGGGTGTGTGTATCAGTGTGCACGCGTATCGGTGTCTCTCTCTCTCTGTGGGTGTGTGTGTATGTGTGTGTCTCTCTCTCTCTGTGGGTGTGTGTGTATGTGTGTCTCTCTCTCTCTGTGTCCTTCTGTGTATCGATGTGTGTGCGCGCGCGTCTGTCTCTCTGTCCATGTGTGTATCAGCGTCTGTCACCGTCTGTCGGTGTGCGTGTCTGCCTGTCTCTCTGTCCATATCTGTGTATATCGGCGTGTGTGCATGTGTGTGTCTCTTTCTGTCAAGGGGTGGGGGCGTGTGTGTGTCCGTGTGTCCAGAAGACAGACAGCTGCTATCAGGAACTCCTTGCGAGTGACATGGTGAGCAGCAGGACCACTCAAAAAGACTTGGGTGCATAGAAATGCTTGAAATAAGCCGCAAAAAAAAGTAATGCAGGAAACCAAATTCACAGATTGGTAATAAAATTGAGCAGATAAGACGTGAAAATAAAAAAAACCACAAATAGCTTGGCCCAGCCATTTGCAACCAGGGCAACAGTTACATTTGGCCTTAGTGCCACTGCATTATGGAAGGCAAAAACACAGCCAGGATTCCTGCACCTGGTCACCCACCATCCAGCGACATCTGCTTGAAGTGGGGACATGATCAGGATCAGTTGCAATGCCCGCACAGTGCCCAAGAGCACTCACTATCTAAACACACATCTGGATAATACTCACTCGAGTACAACAGGGGCTTACGCTCCAAGCTTTGCCGAGCAGGACAGTATCATGAGCCCTCCTCAGCCTTGCACCCTATCGTTAAGGGAATGCATCCAATTCTCTGCAGGGGAGACTTGGAAAGGACTGTGCAACTGTGGGGAGGGGGTGGGGGCAGCGAAGGGGGTTAAGTTGCACAAAGGGGCAGGAAACAAACCCCAAAGAGGCAGAAGACCCTGTTGCAGGCCTCCCAGGCGTAAATACAGCAAAAGCCCCAAGAGTAAATAACCAACAATCGTATTCATTCCCCACCCCCCACAGCCCAGATAGAAATACAGCTCATTAAAAGCCACAAAAGGTTGCAAACCAAGGATAGCGGTTGTCGTTTCCTTTGTCAGGGGAATAGATAACCGGACAGAAGAGCACGACAATTAATAAAATAGTAACCAGCACTCCGAGAATCTACAGAAGCATAAAATTAACCTTGGCATCAGATTACATCATGGATGTACGGTGATGTATGCATCGAGTTTCAGAATAGCCACAAGAGTGTGATTAAAAGCAACCAGGGCAATAATGCTTCGCTTAACATGTCAGCTTCACTAACAGGACCCCTTTATACACATTTTACAAAAAAAAAGAGATAAAGCAATTATTAAGGATCATTAGCTTCAAGATTTTTCTCATCCTACCCCATTCGCGCTTGTGTGCATGTATGGTTTAAAACACCGAGCACTGATGACATTATCAAAGGAAAATGGCTGAGGCAGAGTCCAATGGCGTGAGAAAACAAACAGCAGCAGCAGCAGCCGTCGACTCATTAACCCCAGGGGACGGGGAATCCTTTCGTTTAACTGCCTGCCATTAATTGAACTCCTTCATGCTGTCAAGGCTTGGTTAACTTCAATCAACCACTCTCCTTGCGCTCCCCGCTCCCCACCCCCCACCCCCCGTCCCGCGCTCCCCCCGCCCCCCCCCACCCCCACCCCCCCACCCCCTCCCCACGAGGTCACTGGGTCTCGCCACTTAAAAACAGAAACATTTTCTTCGTTTGGATTAAATCGTGACCGGTGTGCAGAATGCAAAGCGTCTTGCCTCAGTTGGTCTCCCGAGGTTAGGCTGACATAGGGTTTGACAAACGGCAGGCTCTGCTCCATGCCATTCCTTCGCTCTCTCCAAAGAAAAAATTAATTCCAACACGGGACCTTGCGAGGACAAGTTTTCAAACGGGGGCCCACAAAACCATCAGGGCTTCTCTGTCCGAGGCCAATAAACACAGTATGT
This sequence comes from Cetorhinus maximus, assembly GCF_964194155.1. Taxonomy (NCBI): domain Eukaryota; kingdom Metazoa; phylum Chordata; class Chondrichthyes; order Lamniformes; family Cetorhinidae; genus Cetorhinus; species Cetorhinus maximus. The sequence goes on from NW_027596881.1 coordinate 114,180, forward strand.
ATACAATCACGCTGCTGTTTATTGAATAGGCGCCTAGCTGGTAATGTCTTTCTGAAATCACAGCTGGGGGCCCTCAGGAGTGTGCTGATATTTGGAAGAGGGGCCCACTGCCTCAAAGAAACAGTAGCTTGGAGCACAAACAGTTGTCAGCGCACAGTAGGAACAGGCAGAAGAAAAAGAGAGGTTCCAGCAGTGGCACACGCTCTGGGTCGCTGGCCTGCTTGAATAGGAAAGGGACATGTTAAAATTTGGCCGGGGAATAGCCACTGATGATGATGAGGGCGTTATTTATTGGAGATGGGCCACAAGAGGTGCACTACAAGGGGTGGAGGTGCTCACTCTGGGCGTTTGCGGTAGTGTTGATGAGGGAATCTTGCCATTCATTTCAGGAAATTGTCTTTCCTGATTTACTCTAATTATTGACAGACGACATCAAGGCAATGTGGCCAGGGAGCTTGGGCAAGAGTGCGCAAGAGTTAAATTAGTATGGAGGCAACTTAAATTGGTGTCAATACTGCAGCATCCTGGATTAATAAATATCCCCAATGTTAATTAACTCAGTGGCAATGACAGTCTTGGTAAGAACCCGAACCAATAACAAAACAAAATCAGGTCATTAGCACATATTACTTCAATATTTACACACATACACACACACAAACAGACACGTCACACAGAAACGAGAGACAGATACAGACGCACACAGAAACAAAGAGTGACAGAAAGACACACATACACACAAGCAAACAGACACACGCACACACAAAATGAGAGACAAACACACACAGAAACAAACACAGGCATGCACACACAAACAGAAACAAATACAGGTGCACACACACGGAAACAGAAACAAATACAGGCACGTGCGCACACACACACAAACAAATAGAAACACACACGTAGACACACAATAGAAGCAAAAATAAGATTGCAGTGCAGAACCAGTTTTGGTAATAATTCTCTTAAAAAGACACCAAGTATCCAGCTCATTTTTGGCCTCACTAACTTTTTGCCTATCCCTGCTCTCAAATGTTTCGACTATTTGTTTAACTACTGCTCTTGGGGGTTGGTTGGCTTGGGGGGGGGGGCAGTGTATTCCTGTACTCTGCCCAACGAACTTCAGACAGCAAATGTCAATGAATTTTTTCACCACAGGGTGGATGGTACTATCCAGCATAATTATGCCTGCACCAGTCATCTACACTCTGGCACGCTCACGCATCCAACTGGAGTGGCTGGACTGGAATCAGAAGTTAAGAACTTGTTTGCCCTCCATATCTTAAGGAGACTGACTGAAGTGACCCACTGTCACCTTGGCTAAGATCAGGTAACTTGCTGCAAGACAGGAATTGAACCTGATCTGTACATTTCAGCAGTTCGCTGTCGGGGAGTGACTGAGGTGGCTAGAAAGGATTTTTCTAGCAAACTGGCTGATCTCAATTGCAGCGACTGAGGGAAAGAGCAGCACCCCTGGACTAGGCAGTGACCTTTGAACGAGAATAGAATTAAGTTTGATATATGAACAGCCAGTCGACACACACAATCCCAGCTAACGTGTGAATTGGCAATTGGCGAGGTACCGGAGGGCTGTCAGCACATGACAGTACAATGTGCCAGGAAGAGTTAGCCTTCAGGTGGAGAGCAACGGAAACAGAGGTTTATCTTGCATGGGAGTTCGCAAGGTGCCAGGTGTAGGAACTCCAACATCGCAAAGTCGTGCATTGACTAATCGTGGTGTCAGACCGTATTGCAGCACCCAAAGCACAATGGAAGAGGAGCTAGATGCAGACCCATACTGCCATGATCACTGGCATGTCACCGTGGCAAAGGCACTGAACAGAGATAACTTAGTTTCCTGCAAGAAGGGAATGTCACCACTCTCTTGTTCAGCTTGCAACAGTCGCACTGGCAGGTCCGTAGAAGTTATCCGCGTAGCTTAGCTGGCTAGTTTAGTTCAGTTGGTAGCACTCTTAGCTTAGCATAGAGTTATGGATTCAGGGACACACAATGTGGGCAGGTACTCCAGTGCAGTACTGATGGAGATGTTTTTCCCAAACACTATCCGCCTGCTCGGGTAGATTTTGAATATCCCACACCACAGTCTGACGGGCAGCAAGTTTTCCGTACCCTGGCTAATATTTCCCCCTCAACATATCACCGCCATAAAACAAATGAATTGCTCATTCATTTCACAGTTGTTTGTGGGAACTTGCTGTTTGTAAAATGGCTGCTGAATGTGCCTACACAAGTCAATGCATTTCAAAATAGCTCTGAGATATATGTGTGTCACGCCTTGAGATCTTTGACAAAGACGAGCAGGCACTACATAAATGCAAGAAACCTCAAGCCTGGCGTCTAATTGTTTTAAAATCCAGGCACAAATTGCCATGTGCACATTGCACTGGTACATAGCTGCTTATGACTTGCAATTCTTAAGAATCTCACTTATGCATTAGATACAGATTTTTAAACTTGCCAGGCAGACACTTGTGTGGCGAGGGGAGGGGGGAGGGGTAGAGTGACTTTTACACCTTATTTATAGCAAGTAAGCATTCCAAAGAGCACGGGAGGAGCAGGAACTGTTATCAGTTATAAAATGAAACAGAAAACACCGGTGACACACAGCTCAGGTCACAGCTTCAAGAGAAGAATGAACATTGAGACTGGGACGCTGAATGTGGTAGAGGAGGAGGAGGAGGGGGGTGGGGGGGTGCTGCTACTACACATGAACGGCTCGCCGACCTTTCCTTTTCAGACACCAACCTGCTGTACTTTGCCTGCCTGTAACTGGCCAGTTCCTTCTCTGCTTCACTGGAATCCATCCAACTGGGTCTCTCTCACACTCGCCTCCATGGAGAGTTGCAAAAATGCACAGTTTTGGATGAGCAGACTGGGGGTGGGAGGATTTAATCGAGACCTGCTCATCCTATTTACAGGCATAACGTGCAACAAACCCATTTCCACCGCGCATCAGGATCGAATAAAAATTAAAATGAGATGCCCTGACTTAAGAATTTTTTTTGCGAAAAGGGGTTTTATATCCTCAGGTGAACCTTCTCTATATGTTTCTATGGGACGCTGCGATAGGGAAATAAATTTACCTTCTCCCGATATTGAATCGTAGTACACCATTCAAGCAGCCAGGAACTTCCAGCAGTATAAGGCCCGGGGGGTAATAACCCTCCCTCTCATTTCTTTTCTTCTCCGTGGAGTCTGGTCTCCAGTTGGGAGACTGGATCTCCCCACAGTAGCGCCTCCGACCCCCCCCCCCCCACCCCTCCACACCCCCCGATTATGTTAATTCATACTGAATGACAGTCCAGTTTCTCTTTCCAATATTAAGGGCTGAAATTTAACTGACGTTTATGGTCTATTTCCATGGTATGGAACTGATACGCCCCGAATAAGCAGTGTCCAGCTTGGACGGAGATAGAAATGATTTCAACGCCTGTGTGTGGAGGAGGCGGGGAGAAATCAGCCATGGCTCCTGCTCATAACAACACAAGCCATACAAGGAGGCCCCTTGAGCTTCATCCGCCACTCAATAAGATCTCGGTTGGTCTTCCGCTTCAACTCCATTTTCCCAACGGACCCCAAATCCCCAGATTCTCTTAGCTGCGCAAAAACCCATCCATCTGAATCTTGAATATACACAATGACTGAACATCCACACCCCTCTGGGATAGACAATCGAAAAGAATGACAAGCCTCTGAATGAAAGAATTTCTCCTCATCTCGGTCCAACTCATGCAACGGAGATATTGACCCCTCGTTGCAGCCTCACCAGCCGGGGGTAGGGGATTGGGGGTGTGGGGTGGGGGTTAGGTGGGACAGCCTCTCACCATCCACCCTGTCAAGCCCTCTCAGCACTTTACACATCTCAATGAGGTCACTTCACATTCTTATAAACTCCAGCAACTGGGGCTGCAAAGCATTCAATTGTCAAGTTGCTCAGAGCCTTCGCTGAGATTTTGGGTGGGGGTGGGGATGACCCAATTGGAACCGCACCCAGCGTCACTCAGTGTACACAGGACTGGAACTGGGGAGGGGGAGGAAAAAAAACTCGAGAGAGGAACAAAAAATAACTGCAGCATGCAAATTTAAAGATAAGCTGTGAGAATGTTTTCATTGCAATCAAATGAAAACATGCGGTTTAAAAAGAATCACAAAAAGCTGACATTTACTGGAAACTGTAATTGTCTTGCAGCTAATTTTCCCCCCCCACCCCACCCCACCCCACAAAAAAAACACATTTTTTTGGCTTTCAAGTGAAGCACTGAAACATGTGTTAGGTTTCTCTTCCTTTCTGTCTCGCGCTCACCAAAGCTCCTGGCCAGTTCCATCCAAGAATGAAGACACACGCACCATCTTTCCAGCCCTCACCATGAACACATGCCCCACAGCTGAGCTCGGGCGCAGCAAATTTCCGATGCGAAAAAAACCCCCCACTTCAGTTGCCCTTTTGAAGGAGGCAGATGAAGGATGAGGATAGGAGAAATGTCACGAAAAGTGCTCATGCTGCCTTCAGGAAGCTTCCTTGCTCTCTGCGCCCCACCTTCTCACCCCGCCCCACCTTCTCACCCCACCTCCCCACCCCAGCCCACCTCCCCACCCCAGCCCACCTCCCCACCCCAGCCCACCTCCCCACCCCAGCCCACCTCCCCACCCCAGCCCACCTCCCCACCCGCACAATTCACAGCGCTGGCAACATTTACAGCAATCGTACTTGGATGTATGCTTTTTTTTTAAAAAAAACTTTCAAATATCTTCTTTTAAGGCATCAAGCACTGGAGAGAAACACCTCAGGCAAATTCCCAAAACAACAAAGACAGAGATAGTAAACAAAGCAGCTACAGATTTAGTCACAAAGCTGAAATATTTTCACATAATAAATAACTTGCTCGGGGCTCCCACAATGGTTCAGTGAGTGAGTGAGTCATCCAGAGCAGGAAATTCCAGATTCAATAGTCTGTATTAAAATAGCTAATCGCAGGCAGCACAGTGGTAAAAACTCTGAAGTGTTCCTCACACCTCTTCTGGATTACGGAAGGGGCAGTAGTTCACGGCTCTCCCCACTGTTTGCTAGGCAGCATCCGACGTTGGAAATATGCGTGCGTGAGGACCTGACCTTGCTGGGCTGCAAAATCCCTCCTCCTTTCTGACAGCATGATGACACTCCCATTTTGGATTCACGACCAGAAACGGTTACTTAGGTGCGGACAGGAGGGTGCTCGCAACCGGCTCCCCAGCAAGATGTCAACCGATGAGGAAAAGCTGGCGGAGAAAGAGCGCTGTTTTGGTTGAATTCCCAATCTCAGCTGGATCATTAGGGAGGGGGAAAAACTCCAAGCAAACACGTCCGCCTGTGCCACTCTCTCTCTCTCTCCACTGCCCGAGAAAAACCGCCAAGAATTGCAGCACCAGCAGCATTTATATCAGGCATTTAAAATGGAAAAACATCAGAGGTGCTTCAGGAAAGGGGAAAATCAGACAGGATTAAGGATGAGATTACAGAATACTTGGAAGTATTAAATATTGTAAAATAGGGCAAAGTCAGCATGGTTTCATCAAAGGGAGGTCATGCCTGACAAATCTGTTACAATTCTTTGAGGAGGTAATGAGTAGGTTGGACAAAGGAGAGCCAATGGATGTTATCTACTTGGACTCCAGAAGGCCTTTGACAAGGTGCCGCACAGTAGCCTGCTCAGTAAGATAAGAGCCCATGGTGTTAGAGGCAAGGTACTAGCATGGATATAAGATTGGCTGTCTGGCAGGAGGCAGAGAGTGGGATAAGATGGCGGCCATGACTAGTGGAGTTCCGCAGGGGACAGTGTTGGGACCACAACTTTTCACTTTATATGTTAATGATCTAGATGAAGGAACTGAGGGCATTCTGGCTAAGTTTGCAGATGATACAAAGATAGGTAGAGGGACAGGTAGTATTGAGGAGGCGGGGAGGCTGCAGAAGGATTTGGACAGGTTAGGAGAATGGGCAAAGAAGTGGCAGATGGAATACAACATGGGGAAGTGTGAGGTCATGCACTTTGGTAGAAGAATAGAGGCATAGGCTATTTTCTAAATGGGGAGAGAATTCAGAAATCTGGAGTGCAAAGGGACTTGGGAGTCCTAGTCCAGGATTCTCTTAAGGTTAACTTGCAGGTTGAGTCGATAGTTAGGAAGGCAAATGCAATGTTGGCATTTATTTCGAGAGGACTAGAATATAAAAGCAGGGATGTGCTGCTGAGGCTGTATTAGGCTCTGGTCAGACCACATTTAGAATATTGAGAGCAATTTTGGGCCCCGTATCTCAGGAAGGATGTGCTGGCCCTGGAGAGGATCCAGAGGAGGTTCATGAGAACGATCCCAGGAATGAAAGGCTTAACATATGAGGAACGTTTGAGGACTCTGGGCCTATACTCGATGGAGTTTAGAAGGATGAGGGGGGGGGATCTGATTGAAACTTACAGAATACTGAAAGGCCTGGATAGAGTGGACGTGGAGAAGATGTTTCCATTAGAAGGAGAGACTAGGACCCGATGGCACAGCCTCAGAGTAAAGGGAAGACCTTTTAGAACAGAGATGAGGAGAAACTTCTTTAGCCAGAGAGTGGTAAATCTATGGAATTCATTGCCACAGAAGACTGTGGAGGCCAGGTCATTGAGTGTATTTAAGACCGAGATAGATAGGTTCTTGACTGGTAAGGGGATCAAAGTTACGGGGAGAAGGTGGGGAGAATGGGGTTGAGAAACTTATCAGCCATGATTGAATGGCGGAGCAGACTCGATGGGCCGAATGGCCTAATTTCAGCTCCTATGTCTTATGGTCTTAAAAACCAACATGCAGCCGGAAGGGAAACAAGTGGGGGCTGATTAAAAGCTTGGTCAAAGAGGTGGGTTTTTAAAGGAGGGTCTTAAAGCAGATGGGGAGATGGAGGGGCCAGAGAGGTTTTGGGAGGGAATTCCAGGGCCGGATTTGGGAGTACACTTGCATTTTTTCCTCCCATCCTCTTCCGAAGATGCAGGCCCCAGATTAGGTACAAAAGGCTATTCCTCATGTCAGGCTTGACTACAAATGGCATCGCAGCTAATCCCAATTATGCCTATGCACGCGTATCTTTGAGCACGGGTCACCGGACAGCATGCTGGAGTGGAAATGACAACAAATGTTTCTCCACCCATTGCCTTGAAACCAACTGTAACCACCTTATTACTGATCTGCCAGGGGATATCAGCTAACAAAACACAAACAAGCAAATTGTACCTGGGATTATCTTTCTACATGGCTCAGTATCACACTTACCCTTTATCTACTCGAGGTCACTGGGCAAGTTCAAACACTTGCTGTGTTGGGTGATATTATCATACAATTTTCCAATACTCAGCCGCAGATTACTTCTCTGTACGACAGCAGAAATGTCACAAACCATCTTTAAAGAAACGTCACAGTTCCTCGCTATCAAACACCTAACCTCAAGAACCCACAAGGTCCAAATTAACAAACCTCATGAACTCGTTCTACAGCTCCTGGCTTAGAAAGATTAGCGAACAAGAATATTTGAATTCCCCCGCCAAGGTGCTGACTAAGCTAGGGGGGTAGAGGGTTTTTTAAAAAAAAGTTACCACCCACCCTTTCTGAAATCTCTTCACATCTTCACTTGGCGGCGAGCCTGAAGTTGAACTGGTTTATTAATATCATGCTGGGGGCGTCACTAGGTCCACACCTGTTTGGTGTTAATTTAGAGATTCTCAGTGGTGGCGAGCCCTACTACTGGCACCTGGGTTAGGGAGAGAAAATTAAGCTCAGATGTCAGCTTCGGCGAGCAAACATTCGCTCAGGAACGTTGGGTGAAGGCAGAACTGGGCTTGACTGCATGGCTCCTTAAAATCCATCAGCTTGCCAACACTTGCCCCCTAGTCACTTGGGTAAAGTGCCAGAGGGCGCCTGCAGAATAAGATGCCCCTTTCCGCAGAATAAGATGCTCCTTTCCGCCCCTCCTGAGCGTAAGGGAAAATTGCTGAGACAAGAGGAAATAATTTCACTCCAGCCGGGACAAAAAGACAACCGTTGTAAGTAAAGACACCAGTTGGTGCCTCAGTGCACCAATCAGACGCGAAGGTTTCTGACCTTTGAGGAATTACAGGGTTATGATTGTGTCGTGGTCACATTGCAGGGGATTTGACCAACAATCCGGAGGTCGCAAATTCAAATTGCAGCACACTTGGGAATTTGAGCTCAATTAAAAATATTATGCAAATTAAAAAAAAGCAGGAATCAGCATCATCGACCGTGAAGTTGCCAGTTTGCCACCTGCTACTAATACCCTTCCGGGAAGGGAACTGGCCGCCCTTTACCCAGTCTGACCTGTTTGTGACTCCAGACCGTCAATGGGGTCAACTCTTAAACTGCCTTTTGAAAAAGGCAAGCAAACCTCTCGGTTCTACCGCCACCTCCCCAGGGCAATAAATGCCAATCTCGTCAGCGGCGCCCTCATCCAAAGACGGATTCAAACGGCTGGAGGTAAAATCAACCTGAACAGCATTTGTGCTGAGATCTTGATCATTATCTAACCCACCTGCTGCAAAGAATGCACCAGTGTACACTCAGGAAAGAAGGCAGAATCGGGCATGGCTAAAATAATCCTTAGCTAAATATTAAGTCAATATTTTAGAGACGAGACCCTGGAGAACTGCACATATTTCTACCTACAACATTCTTCCCTGTAGCAATGAACACAAGACATTGGTATGGGCCCACGTACTACACACAAGAGGCAGAGAACAATCGAACGATGGGTGTGGCCAAACAGGAATTTTTCAGTCCAAGATAAACCATCAGATTTAAATGGAGTCACCCTGGGCAGCTCTGCCACATCAAAAAGCCGCGATTTACAAAGAACTCACTTTTCTCAGTCGGACAATGGTGCACGACCTTACAAACATGAGGACAGAGTGAACACTGCTTCAAATTACAGCCATTTACATGCAGGACCGGTTAATAACTAGTAGATAAGATGCAGGTGATGGAATACAGTGCAATGGCACAGCATTGCCAGGGGCTCACTGAGCCACATGCAAACTGGCAGGAAGTGGGTGTAGATCCATGGTCGTCTGTGAACCATGTTTCTGATCTCAATGGTATCTCTGTGGGGTGGCCGTAAGTGGAATGCTTCCATTAGGAGCGCTATAAGCAAAAGAATGGAGCAAAACTATTTATAAAAGGAATGAAAAAACAAATCAGAAGTGGGCATGAACATGCAGTCACGCCATAAACTCTTCAGCCATTTAACAGGGCCGCCGCTACACACCCATATTTTATCTCGAAAACCTGGAGGCCTTCATAGTGCTAAAGTAAACCTCTTGTTTATCGAGGAACTAAGCAACATCCTGCCCATTAACCAACTATCTGCCCATACTGCAACACAACCTTTATCTCAGAATATGTTCGAGCACTACTCTATTGCTAATCATAATTATACCACACGTATGGCTGCACCTTACAGGATTAATTTGTAAAAAACATCAGTGTTTATAAACCAAAATGAAATTAATATGCTTGATGAGCGCCATGCTGCACCAAGGTCTGTACAGCGCTGAGGGGAGCTTGTACAGACGCCACACACATTCAGTTACACACACAATTCTGCTGATTCGACCGCAGCTTGACAATTTAATTCTTCTCCCACTTTCCTCCTCTCCTGAAGGTGCTGCAGCCCATTAGGCTAACACTGCTTCATACTTTGCCAAACTCTATGGCCCCACCCAAGAGCTGATTTCCTTGTTTAAGTCCTGAAGGTTAAGTGTTGATCTCAACTGACATCCATTTACTGTTCAGAAGCGGGCAATCCGGAGTGAATTTCCCTCCCTCCTTAGGTGGAGGGTTATTGAGGCCTCCCGGTCTTCCTGTGGATGGGAAATTTTCTTTATCAGCAGCTCAGGGCGCCACGACATTTCGGCAAGGTTATCCCATGAATCAGTGATCCACACTGGCCAGGAAAGACGAGCCTCGAGTCCTCCAGTCTGTGTCGCTTGCTAATCTCAGCCAGATTAGCAGTTAGGATACTGCAATTAGTTTCATCTGGGTTTGGAGGGTGGGGGAGGGTAAAACAACCCAGGCTCAGCTCTTGGTCTTGATCAGCGACCCTTGCTGGAAGCAGCATGTGCACAAGGGCTGGACTGGAAATCCCTCTGTGACTGATGAGCCTGCAGTCACTCCCCATCAAAGCTCATGACGTGGAGAACGGCTTCACTCGACGGGAGACCAGTGGGTGAACGAACTACCGCGTAACGGCCTCCCAAAGCAAGAAGGCACCGCCTTAAGGACGGAATGGAAGAAAAGGTGGGACGTGTTCAGGTACCTGTGCACTTCAGAAAGCGGGGGAAATTAAAAGAGAAACCTTTTGTCCTTTCCCTCCCCATCATCCAGGTGCTCAAAAATAAATCTGAACCATCAGGTTTGCTGCGTGTTAGGAGATAGCGTGTACGGAATTATACAGGAAGAATTATCCCCAACAAGTTCCATCCGTCTAACAATTTTACAATCCCCAGAACTTTTTTTTTAAAAAACAGGAAACGCAGGTTCCTTACCAGAGGAGGAGAGAACGGTGCACATTACACAAAAATTTCTCCTCCACACAAAATTCAAAATCAAATTGATTTTTGAAAATTAACAATAATTAAAAAAACGTCAGATTGTGGTCCTTTTAAGAATTTGTCCACCGAAGACGCCTACCATCTTCCCTTTCAAGGTGGTGGCTTCTCACTTAACGCCAGTTCCACAGAAACCAAGAGCTCTCCAGGTCCGAGTGGCCATACCAAGGTTTCAGGCATCGCTAGCCTCCTGGACCACCGACGGAATGGGTTCTGCCCTCCTGACATATATACACTCACACCAGTTTCCTGTAGGAACTACACAGCTTCTGAGAGAGGGAAGGCCTCAAACTCACCGCTGTTCTCAATACATGTTAAGGCCAACTGGATCGCTCAGTGCCGACGGGGACGGGGACTGATCTTGGGATTTGCCTCTCTGGATGGGATGGGGCCTCCAAGTTCTACAGAACGTTACAAGAGCTGCAAGCTCTCTACACAGAAACGTTTGGCCAAACATGAGACGAGGAGCGTTTCTCCTCCGGCTGTGCCCAGTCACGCTCAGAGTGAGATGCTGACCTGTCCACTGCCCAGGGACGTGTACAAGGCGCGGGCTTGACTCGTCTTTTCGATTTTCCCTCCTCCTCGGGCCTCCCCTTCCCCTACTGGGTAAGTAGAAACCAGGAATCTATTTTAAGAGGATAGCTAGCCAGAGATTTGGGTGCTGCAATATTAGTGCACAACCAGGTGCCTTCAAATAACATAATGCTAAATCCACGTGTGGATGGTGGATGAGAATAGGATTCAGCTCAGCCGTGAATAGTCAATGGGAATAGAACTAGCTCTCATACCCATGAAGATGGACCACAGTACAATTTAGAGTAAAACTGGAGGTGGTGGGGATAGGCTTTGCCTATCTGCGCGCTTCCACTACTAAGTAAGAGGAGCATGATAGTCATGGCTTTGTCCCAACTCTCAGCAGTGATAGTGTATTCGAGTTCAATAAGCCGAACATGCTTTTTAGCCCCTTCCACAAGTGCGTCTATGAGGTACAGTTCCTCAACCTCTCCACGCTTCCTTCGTGACCAGAGGCCAACCATTTTCAGAATGATGGGTATCGCGGTAACGTGGCTGTCAAACCGGCTCATTATGACCGTTTTGTATAATTTTCTAACTGCACCATCTATCGCCATCTCTGCAACATGGCCTGACTCCACCCTTGTAGAAACTCCCATCCGTGCCTTTGTTATCTCCAGACTCGGCTATTCCAAGGCTCTCCTGGCCAACCTCCAACATTCCACCCTCCTTAAATCTGGGGTCATCCAACATTCTGCTGCCGTATATCCTAACTCTCCATCCCATTCACCCATCGCTGCCTGCGCTTGCTGACTGACGCTGGATCCCAGTCCAGCAACACCTCCATTTTAAAATTCTCATCCTTCTCTTCCAATCCCTATACGGGTCTCCTCCCTACCTGTGTGATCCCCTCCAACACAACCCTCCGAGATCTCCGCGCTCCTCCAATTCCGGCCTCTCCAGCTTCCCCCGATCCCCATCGCTCCGCCATTGGCGGCCGTGCCTTCAGCTGCCCGGGGTCCCTAAGGTCTGGAATTCCCTCTCCGAACCTCTCCACCTCTCTTCCCTCCTTTAAGACGCTCCTTAAAACCTGACCTCCTTGACCGTTCCCAATGTCCCCTTGTGACTCAGTGACACGTTTTGCTTCATAACGCACCTGTGCCAAAAACCTCGTGAGGTTTCACATGAAAGGCGCTATGTAAACCCAAGCAGTTGCTGCGGTATTACTCCACCATGCTTTAAAACAAAAAAAAAAGTCTCACTTTTCCCAACGAACCTTAGATTTCGCCCCACCCTCCAAACAGCGGGCACGATTCAAAGAAAACTTCCCATCGTGGGCGATGCACAACACATGCCAGGCTGACCGCTTGCCTGTGCGCGACACGCGATGGAAAAGCCTGTCGCATCATCGAGATCTCGTAGGGAGGAAGAACCTGCAGCGTCTCAGCCACGCCCAACGATATTAGTCGGCCCATTATTAAAATATTCGGCACAGCCCTTTCTCGGCATAAGCCTTTCACTTTCAGAAAGCTCACAACCCGTATTAAATGGGGGGAATTGCGGAATTTGCTTGAACAGCAACAACGCAACTCACGGGGAAAACGAAGCAAGGGCGAGAGTTCGCTTTTCAAAAATCCTAACTGCAAAGTGAGGCGGGGAAAAAGAAATTTTAAAAAATTAAAAATAATTTTTTTTTAAATTTAAAAATTTAAAAAACCCAACCTGCACATTTTTTATTAAGTCATACGGACTATCATGACGCACATACGGTAAGAAAATAGCACCAGCACCACTACACCCTCCAATTAGATATAAAACAGTTTTACATAAATTCGTAAATAAAAACAAAACAGAAACGGCCGTGGGTTGAGCAAAATGCACAGGAAAACTGCCGCTGTTTTCCGTGACACAACCACAGCATACATAAAAAGAAACAATAAGTAGTTATACAGCGCAGGAGGTAGCCATTCAGCCCAAAGTGCCTGTGCTGGCTCAGTGAAACACTATCCAACTAGCCGTTCGCCGAAGTTCTTTACCCACAGCCCAACGTGTTTTTCCTTTGCAACGATTTATCCAATTCTCTTTTGAGCGTTCCTATTGAATCTGCATCCACCGTCCTTTCAGGCAGCGCCTTCCAGATCACAACAACTCGCTGCGTAAAGGAAGGTCTCACTGCGCTCTGAACTCCCACCCATCCATCCCCCCGCCTTGCCCAATTATATTAACCTTATATCTTTTGGTCACTGACATACACGTACAAGAGCAGATACGCTTTGCAAATTTTTTTTTTTAAAAAACAAGGCTTGCGACGCAAGAGCGGCCGCCATCGGCTCGGTCCGAACGTCGGCAACGGTGCAAGCGCTTCTCTCGCTGCCGCACCGCCCGAGAAAAATTAAGGGCACCAACGAAAATTGCCAGCACAGCGCAGGTCAGGCCGCACTCAGGGGTGACCAGTTGGCTGAAGTGCGGCGCTGGGCACATCGTGCACTGCCCCGCGGGCATCGCCAAGAACGATGAACTGCGAGAGGAGCAGCCTTTGGGCAAAACGATCGATATGTGGGGGTTGCGAGAGAAGGAAGAATCAATCGTGCAAAACGAACTGCGCTGCTGCCGTTAAAGAAAATTCCGCATATTTCCGTCCCCGTTTTTGAGGAATTAAAAAGGGAAGCATGCAAAATGACAAAAGATTTGCAAGAACAAATTGCACAAAGTGAAATATATATATATATATATATACACGCACACAAGAATCGCAAGAGAAATCATGAAATGACACGTGTGGAATTAATACATATAATGTGCAAAATGATATATACACACACACATACACAAGAATTGCAAGATGCGGAATTATGAAACGATACGTATAAAATAATTATTACGTATGTGCAAAATAATATATGTACACACAAAAACTGCAAGAGAGGTAATCATAATGGCACGTAAAAAATTGTTGCATACTTGCAAAGTACGTTACATATATGTACATAGAAGAATTGCAAAAGGGGGAATTATGAAATACGTATAAAATAATTATTGCAATATGTGCAAAATGATATATACGTACACACACAAGGACTGCGAGAGGGGGAATCGTGATGATACGTATGAAATAATTAATGCATATGTGCAAAATATATTATATATGCACACAAAAGAATCGCAAGAGGGGTAATTATGAAGTATGTATAAAATAATTATTGCATATGTGCAAAATGATATATACGCATACACAAATTGCAAAAGGGTGAAATCATGTGAAGATATGTACGAAATAATTATAGCATAGGTGCAAGATATATAGGTATATACACACACACACAAAAGAATTGCAAGAAGGGGAAATCATGAAATGATACGTATGAAACCATTATTGCATTTGTGCACAATGACATATGCACACACACACAATTGCAAAGAGGGGGAATTATGAAATGATACGTATAAAATAATTAATGCTTGTTAATCCACCCACCCCGGGGCCCCTAATAATAAATGGTTCTGCTCTGCCTGGAAGCGGTTTTGGGGGGGGGGGGGGTGGAGGGAGTCAGTTCAGTCACAGGGGGGGAACCTTTGCGAGCGGATACCTGAGCGCGAGAGGGGGGATTTGATTGACAGGGAGAGCGTTGCCCGGGTTGGGGGGGGGAGTTAGGGGTGCGCGCGCGGGGCCGGGTTGCCATAGCGTCGCCGGGGCTGGTTGCCATGGAGTCGCCCCCCCCACCACCCTCCCTCCCCACAACCCCAACATCCCATCCCATCCCCCTCCTCGCGGGGCCGGCTCGCGCTGACCGTTACTCCCTCCAACCCCCCCCCCTCCCGCCATTCGCTCGCGCTCTCTCCAACGGCCGGCAGCCGAGCGTCGACCTCCACCCCGCCCTTTTTTAGGTAGGCCTCACGGGCTGCTTCTTGATTATTTAATCACTATCCCTCCCGCCATCCTGTACGGAAAAAAAAGACGCATTTCTTTGTGGCGCCAGTTTTTTTTTGTTCTTTTGGCCCTCCGATTATTATTATTATTCCGCCTCACACACATAGACAGAGAGAGAGAGAGAGGCCGGGCCTATCCTACCCCTCCCCCCGCCCCCCCCCAACCGGTCTCATCAAACCTCTGCTTTTCTCCCTCGCCGCCCAGTCCCCTCGGGATCGCCGGCCCTCCCGCCCGTTCGGCACCCGGTCTCTTTCTCTCTCTGTCTCTCCTTCCCCCTCCCCGGCTCCGTACTCACAGCCTCTCTCCTCCGCTAGGCGCGGCGGCCATTTTCAAATTATTTCCAGCGCGTCACACCGGCAAAGCGGCCGAAGTCTCGCGAGGTCGTGGAGAACACCGGAGTGAGAGAGAGGGGAGGGGGGGGGGAAGGAGGAAGAGGAGGAGGAGGAGGAGGAGGAGGGGGGGCTGGGATGGAAAGGGGAGGAGGTGGGCGGGGCCGAGCAGGGTCTCGCGCGAGGTCGGACGGAGGGGGGGAAAGGAGGAATGGGGGCGGGGCCGTGGGGGTGGAACGAGGGATGGGCGGGGCCGTGGGGAGGAGGAGCAGGGGTGGGTGGGAGGGCGGGGCCGTGGGGAGGAGGAGCAGGGGTGGGTGGGAGGGCGGGGCCGTGGGGAGGAGGAGCACGGAGTGGGCGGGGCTGTAGGGAGGATGGGGTGGGCGGGGCTGTAGGGAGGATGAGGTGGGCGGGGCTGTAGGGAGGATGGGGTGGGCGGGGTCGTGGGGACGAGGAGCAGAGGTGGGCGGGGTCGTGGGGGATGAGGAGCAGAGGTGGGCGGGGTCGTGGGGAGAAGGAGTAGCGTTAGGCGGGGTCGTGGAGAGGAGCAGAGGTGGGCGGGGTCATGGGGAGGGGCCGAGCAGCGAATCTCGAGCGCTGAGGGAGAGAGGAATGGGGGCGAGGTCGGGGCCGTGGGGAGGAGACGGAGCAGGGAATCGCTCGTGGGGGAAGGGGGCGTTTCTCGCGAAATCTGAGGGGGGGGCGGGATCGTGGGAAAGGGGGTGCGGTTATGGGGGCGGGGTCGTGGGGAAGGGAGACAGAGTTGTGGGGAAAAAAAGCAGGCTCCTGTGGAAGGGGGTGTGGTGGGGAAGGGGGCGGGGTCGCGGTACGGCCCTCGCGAGTTCTGAGGGAAAGGGGCGGGCCGTGGCCAGTTCGAGCTTCGCGAGATCTGACACTGAGGAAGGGGCGTGGCCGTGGTGTGAAGGGACCGTGCCGGCATGGTCTCGCGAGATCTGAGGGCGAGAAGCGGCCAGGGCCGTGCAGGGGACAGGTCAGCCAGGATCTCGCGAGATCTCAGGGCCAGGAAGGGGCGGGGCAAGATTGACTAGGGGCGGGCAGGCAGGTGGGAGACAACTCTCTGGCCGCGCCCACTCCTGCATGGCCACGCCCCTCGGCCCCGCCCTCATTATCCAGCCTTCATCTCCCTCCACCACCTCCAAACAGCCAAGGAAGACAAGAAATAGGAGCAGGGGAGCTGACCTTTCGGCCCGTCGAGTCTGCTCCCCCATTCAATACGATCATGGCTGATCTTGGGCTTCAACTCCACTTTCCCGCTCACTCCCCATATCCACCAATCCCAGCCTTAAATGTCTTCAACGTCGGGGCATCCGCAACCCTCTGGGGGAGAGAATTCCAAAGATTCACAACCCCTCTGGCCAAGGAATTTTCCTCATCGCAATCCTGAGACTGTGCCCCCCCTCCCCCGACTGTGTTTTAGATCCCCCCGACCAGGGGTAACAATCTCTCAGGTTCAGTTACCAGGCCCCTCATGCCGGGAGGCCGTGCCGACACTCACCTCGGAATTTTCCAGCCCCATTGGCACCGACTGTCATGGCAGGCGGGGGTGGGGGGGGGGGGGGGGTGGAACAATGTGGGGCCAAGGCCAAAAATCGGTTCAACGCCGGTGTGAAACCCATCATCTGACGGTGTCCGCCATGGCAGAACGCCAATCCCGCTGGAGGCCGCTAATGGGATGCCAAGTAAGGCCCGGCCGGAGTCGCCCTCCCACGCCGGATTTACCGTTACGCCGGCCCAGGACACGCCCGGTCAAGCGTGACATGCAGGATTCGGGGTTACCGTCGGGGTCTCTCTCCGATCGCGGACAGCCGAGGAACAGAGGATGCTGGAGCACTGCAGCTACCGGACCCTGGAGGAACACGCGCATCCCGTGCTGGGTGGATTTCTCACGGACGTGGGTCCGCCGCGAGGCAGCTCACGGGCTGGAGGGAGGTCTCGGCTCTGCTTCGGAACATCAGGGTCATGGGCTGGCAAAGCCGGGGGGGTGGGAGAGAGCCGGGGAGGAAGGTCCAGCTGCGAGTGGGAGAGTAAGGTCTAGGTTTGACTGAGAGAGGAAGGTGTACCTTGGTGGGGGGGGGGAGTCAGATTGGAAGGCGGGGGGAGTGGGGAAGAAGATGTCAGGGCTGTGAGGTTGGTGCAGGGCGGGTGGAAGAGGGTGCAGTGGGGAAGAGTGCAGCAAGTGGGGAGGCGGATGGAAGGTGTAAGGGGAGGAGTTCGGAGGGGGAAGGAGTTCGGAGGGGGAAAGGAGTTCGGAGGGGGGAAGGAGTTCAGAGGGGGGAAGGAGTTCGGAGGAGGAAAGGAGTTCGGAGGGGGAAAGGAGTTCGGATGGGGAAAGGAATTCGGAGGGGGAAGGAGTTCGGAGGGGCGAGGAATTCGGAGGGGGAAGGAGTTCAGAGGGGGAAAGGATTTCGGAGGGGGGAAAGAGTTCGGAGGGGGGAAGGAGTTCGGAGGGGGAAAGGAATTCGGAGGAGAAAAGGAGTTCGGATGGGGAAAGGAATTCGGAGGAGGAAAGGAGTTCGGAGGGGGAAAGGAGTTCGGATGGGGAAAGGAATTCGGAGGAGGAAAGGAGTTCGGAGGGGGAAAGGAGTTCGGACGGGGAAAGGAATTTGGACAAGGAAAGGAGCTCGGACTGGGAAAGGAGTTCGGAGGGGGAAGGAGTTCGGAGGGGGAAGGAGTTCAGAGGGGGAATGAATTCGGAGGGGGAAGGAATTTGGGGGGAGGAAGGAGTTTGAAGAGGAAAGGAGTTCGGCGGAAGGAGTAATGTTGGAGGAGGGAGTAAGGGGATGGGGTGGGAATACCCAGGTGAACGTGCAAGGGAGGAGTCTATGGAGTCAATGACTGCCTGCTGGGGAGCAGACTGAGGGTGGGACTGATAGGAGGGAATGGTTAGTATCAGAGGGAGCCGGGAGGGTGAGGATGCAGCGGTAGCAGTAGAAGGGACAGTGAGGGTGCTTGGTGGGGACTTGGATTCAGACAGGGGCCCTGGGGTAGGGGAAGTCAGTGTGCATGGGGATGGGACTCTCAGGAAGGAAGGGAACGTGCATGTTCACCTGGTCATTTATTAAAATTATTTGTTCATGGGATGTGGGCGTCGCTGGCTGGGCCAGCATTTATTGCCCATCCTTTATTGCCTTTGAGAACTGAGTGTCTCGCTGGGGCCATTTCAGAGGGGAAGTTAAGAGTCAACCACATTGCTGTGGGTCTGGAGTCACATGTAGGCCAGACCGGGAAAGGACGGCAGATTTCCTTCCCTAAAGGGACATTAGTTAATCAGTTGGGTTCTTCTGACAATTGACAGTGGCCAGCGTTAGACTTTAAATTCCAGAATTTTTATCGGATTTAACTTTTACCATCTGCTGTGGTGGGATTCGAACCTGGGCCGTCACTGCTGCCACCGTGGGCTCTCTTTCAGCTGTCCATCTGAGCTGACCTGCATCTCCGCCCACCCACTGACTGCAGTCCCACCCATTCCCGCCTAACACACGAGGCTCCGTTCACTTCCGATTTCAACAGCCATGGTAGTCATCCTGATCAGCACCCCTCCCCACCCACCCCTGTCCTTTCCTGGAAAGAAAAGGGTTCGGGTTGGTAGAGGACAGTGAGGAGGTGGAAGATGATGCCGGTGGGCGGGCGGGTCAACAGTGATGGGGGAAAGGAGATAGATGACTGGTGGAGGGTGTGGGTAAGCGCTGCGGGTCTTCCAGGCTGCTTATTTCCAGCCCTTCAATAGAGGAGATGTCCTCTTGGCTGGAGGTGAGGACCTGGATGGAGCTGAGATCCTCTTGGCTGGAGGTGAGGACCTGGATGGAGCTGAGGTCCTCTAGGCTGGAGGCGAGGACCTGGATGGAGCTGAGGTCCTCTTGGCTGGAGGTGAGGACCTGGATGGAGCTGAGATCCTCTGGGCTGGAGGTGAGGACCTGGATGGAGCTGAGGTCCTCTTGGCTGGAGGTGAGGACCTGGATGGAGCTGAGATCCTCTTGGCTGGAGGTGAGGACCTGGATGGAGCTGAGGTCCTCTAGGCTGGAGGCGAGGACCTGGATGGAGCTGAGGTCCTCTTGGCTGGAGGTGAGGACCTGGATGGAGCTGAGATCCTCTGGGCTGGAGGTGAGGACCTGGATGGAGCTGAGGTCCTCTTTGCTGGAGGTGAGGACCTGGATGGAGCTGAGATCCTCTAGGCTGGAGGTGAGGACTTGGATGGAGCTGAGATCCTCTAGGCTGGAGGTGAGGACTTGGATGGAGCTGAGGTCCTCTTGGCTGAAGGTGAGGACCTGGATGGAGCTGAGGTCCTCTTGGCTGGAGGTGAGGACCTGGATGGAGCTGAGGTCCTCTTGGCTGAAGGTGAGGACCTGGATGGAGCTGAGGTCCTCTTGGCTGGAGGTGAGGACACAGATGGAGCTGAGAGACTGGCTGGCTGAGGGCGTCGGTCACTTGGCAGAGCTCCCTGTGAACCAAAGTGTGGCATGGCAGCAGGAGAGAGCACTAACTGTTGCATTGAGAGAGGGACGATGTGGTTGCATTACCTCACCGACACCACAGGCACGGTCCACGTCCTCACCAGTCGGTCCGATGGCACGCTCCTCAAAAGTGAGTGAGGGCCCTAATGCGGGCCACTCCACCCCGGGTCTGGAACCTCTCCCTGCTGTTGTGAGCCAGCTTCTCCTGCATGAAAACGGATGGAGAGAGTGTGAGCGGGACGCACGGCACTGGGTGGAATGTTTGTGTGGCGAGCGGAGCCGTGGACGGGATGAGGACGCGAGCTCCAGAGAACACGAGCCTGATGGAGACGGGAGGGGCTGTGTGAGAGTTAGTGGTCGTTGTCCCTCGAGGTGTGAGATCCCTGTGGACGTGTGACGGGTTTGGGAGGGTGAGAATCGAGTTGGTGGTTGACTGACCCTGGCGGAGCGGATGAGAGCATTCATCTTCTTCCTGCACTGGATGGCTGACCTCCCCTGTGCTCCAGTAGCGCTGACCGTTGCTGCTGCCATACGCCTCCCACGCCGGATTGGTGACCCCGGTGGACCTCCTGCAGACAGAGCCGGGGGTGGTGGTAGAGGAGATCGCGGCAGCATTCCATTGAGTCCGCCAGGCGCCCCAGAGAGGCGTCACTAAATTTGGGGGGGGTGCTGCCGTCTCTTTTGCTTTCGGGGGCCATCTGTCGCTTGGAGCAGTTCCGGCCCGTAGACGTGAAGTCGGCTGCGCTCTAGTGCGTCTTAAATATAGCGCCCGGGCCTCTCGCCGCCTCAGGATTGCCCAAAGCGCTGGACGGCCGACACGCGGCTCGTGAGAAGCTGTCACCCCTGTCGACGCGGGGCAAAAAGGGGCAGCCCACACCGGCACAGCAAGATCCCGCGAGGAGAAACGAAGCGAAGGACTGGTCGATGAGGGAGGGAACGTGGGCCCCAAGACTCTCCAGGAAGAAACTCCCCCCCCCCTTTCCCCTTCACGCTGCTCTTCCGGCTGCAGTGCCGTTAGGGGTGGGGGCGTCATTAACGCCCACCCCGAACAGGCAGAGCGCGGATTCACTCTTGACGCCTTGTCCAGAAAGACTTTGACTCTTTGACAATGCAGCCCGCGTGGCATCCTTGGAGCCGAGCACACCTAAAAAAAAAACATTCCCCCTCCCCACCCACCCACCCAACCCCTGCCAGAGTTTGCACCTTCATCATCACAAAGAGAATATTCGCGTATTTTTAATCAGAAGCGTTTTCACGGCGGGCTCTGGGTGCTTCCCCACCCAGCGCAAATGTTTTTTTTCTCCTCCATCTACAGCCGGGTGTTTGAGCTCTTGGTTTGCCAGAAATGACAGGGAGACGACTCTTCTGTGCTGATCGACACCTCTTCACGCTCACTCGCTGCTGTTTCCTCCTGAGCCTCAGCCGACCCACGCAGCCCCGGCTTAACCGCAGGGTCGCGTTTGGCCCTGTCCCGGGAGCTGACCGCTCGCTCCCCCAGGCCTGTTCGTCTCCCGGCTCCCCGGGTTTGTGGGCAGCTTGGGACCGGAACATGAGAAACGGGAGCGGGACACTCAAACATAAGAAGGTATAAGAACATAAGAAATAGGAACAGGAGCAAAGCATTCGGCCCCCTCAAGGCCAGAGCCTCCAGCCTGCTCCACACTGAACCCTACAAGCCTTTCGATCGTCTTCTGGGGTCCCTCCTTGATCTTTCAGGCCACCCCGATCCTGCAGCAACCACCCACCCTGACTGTTGCCCACACAACCACCTGGACCCTCTCCTCGAAATGGCCAAATCAAACAGCCTTGGCACAGTGGTCACACTCTCACCCCTGACTCAGAAGTTGGGGGATAAAGACCCGCGCCAGTGACTTGAGCCCATAATCCAGGCTGACACTTCATTGCAGGACCGAGGGAGTGCCGCACGGTCAGAAGTACCCTCTTCCAGAAGAGATGTCAATCCAAAGCCCTGACTTTTCCTGAGAGAACTATTCATATATTTGTGTGTTTTTCTGAGTTGTTTGTGTGTGTGTGTGTGTGAGTGACTATGTATGTGTGTGCATGTGAGTGAGTGTGTGCATGAGTGTGCTTGTGAATGAGCGCATGTCTTTGTGAGTGTGTGTGTGTGAGAGTGACTATGTATGTGTGTGTGTATGTGAGCGAGTGTGTGCATGAGTGTGCTTGTGAATGAACGCATGTCTTTGTGAGTGTGTGTGTGTGTGTGAGTGACTATGGATGTGTGTGTGTATGTGTGTGCATGTGAGTGTGTGCATGAGTGTGCTTGTGAATGAGCGCATGTCTTTGTGAGTATGTGTGTGCATGAGTGTGTGTGCACATGTGAGTGTGTGCATGAGTATGTGTGAGTGAGCACGTGTGTGTATGTGAGTGTGTGTGTGTGTGTGCACGTGTGTAAGTGTGAGTGTGTATCAGTGTGTGTGTGTGAGTGCGTAAGTACGTTTAACGTGGCGTGAATCGGTGTTCCTGGGGAAGGAGGGGAGCAGGGAGAGAAATGCTCATCGGGCAGTGGCTGTGCGCACGTTGGTTCCTGAATATTGCTGAGTTACCGAGGAAGATGCTGTGCTCCCGGTACAGCCGTTGTGATCGTTGCAGCGGCACCCCAGGGAGCTGCAGGAACGGCCTGGAGCAGGCGGTCAACGTGTACGCGTCCCCGTGATTCCGGGCCCACCACCATCGACGCCGCTATCGGAAATACGACGGAGGTGTTCAAATTCCGGAAAGACAAACGAGGAGAAACTGCTTCCAGTGGCAGGAGGGTCGGTAGCCGGAGGAGACACAGATTGAAGAGAATCGGCTAAAGAACCAGAGGGGAGAGAAACAGATTTGTACACAGTTGTGTTGTTGTGATCTGCAACGTGCTGTCTGAAAGGGTGGTGGAAGCAGTTAGCATGATAACTTTCCAAAGGGAGTTGTATAGGTAATTAACCACCGTTCTATAAAGGACCAGAGACATCTCTCTCCATGAGAGAGAGAGAGAGAATGGGCTCTCAAAACAGAAAGTGCTGGAAAAACTCAGCAGGTCCGGCAGCGTCTGTGGAGAGAGAAACGGAGTTAACATTTCGAGACCGTGTGACCCTTCTTCAGAGCTGCTTCTACACTGCTTGAGGGACACAACTCCGCCAACTTGGGGCAAGACGCAGAGGCACAGCCACCATGAACTAGCACTGAAACCGTGCCATTGGCATCGTTCTGCATCACACTCCAGCCATCCTACGGTGCCATAGGGGTATTGTCACTGGACTAGTCACCCAGAGACCCAGGGTTATGCCCTGGGGTCCCGGGTTTGAATCCCGTCACAACAGCTGGTGAAATCTGAATTCAGTTAAGATCCGGAATTGAAAACCTGATGGTGACCACAAAACCATTGCTGTAAACCCCCCCCACAATCTAGTTCACTAATGTCCTTTAGTGAAGGAAATCTGTCGTCCTTACCCGGTCTGGCCTGCATGTGACTCCGGACCCCCACAGCCATGTGGTCGACTCTGAATTGCCCTTGTTCAGAAGGCAATTGGCAGTGGGCAATAAATGCTGGCCTAGCCAGC